>NW_015627629.1:1619752-1646854 GCF_001515625.1 Sinocyclocheilus rhinocerous
TTAGCTTAATTGTAGTTCATTAAAATGATATCTTAGATTAAAATATTTTGATATCTTTTTTTACACATTGAATCGCACAGCTGCAAGGTTTAACAGAGTAAAACACAGTAAACGGGTTTGGAAAGCATATAGAGCTTGGAAAAAGTATTTCCACTCTCCTTTATGGACCAGAGGGCTCAAGCAATCCCAAAGCCATAAAGCACTATAAATCCCATATTAATGTTAGTGTATAATCTATAATGATTAGTGAGCTCTGCTCTGATAATAAATACCAAGGTGAGTTGCTGGGCTCATGATGAATTGCCATTTGAGTCTCTGCTGACAAATAAACTCCCCTTGAAATAGAGATGCATCCGAGGTCAAGTTGTTTTAAAATTGGGGAAAAAAAGACCTTAAACTGTTACTTATTTACACTTAGATGTGTAGATGTGTTTTGGAAATGCTGTACAAAAACTGTCAGGACTTTTGTGTTAATAATTTCTCATATTTTATATTTTTAGTCTTTGACAAGCTACAATAGAGGTTTTCAGTTTTTATGTGAATCTTTCATTTTTTTTCTGTAGTAAAAAAATGTCGGCGCATTGCATGGAAATCAATAGGGGGGTCAATTTAACTGCAACACAGAAGTTGTAACCGGATTTCAACACACCTGGAGGATTAATTTATTCCTAACTTAATTATTTAGTATGTAGGGTGGTATTTAGAGTTTGAATCTTGCATAGCAGCCAGATGTTTACCTTCATTATACTCAAGGATTATCTCAAGCAGGAAAACATGAATTTTTCGTTTTTCACCAATGTGAAATCTCCATGCACCATTTTAAAGCCTTTCCCTGGGAATATATATATATTTTTTTAATTCACTTTGTGATAAATTGCTTCCCACACTACTGGCCCTTACCTGCACACGGCCCATTAATAACGGCAAAGGACAGAGAGCTGTATATGTGTGTGGGACTGTGTATGAAGGGTGTAAAAGCAAAGAGTTTCTCTCCCTCACATTTTCTTGAATCAAAACATACTAGCGGTGTTTCTGTACGATCCTTTCCTAATCATTAACACACAGTCTTCTTCTCTCATTTGTGCAGGGGGGGTTGCAAACACGCACTGCTTCTCTGATGTTCCTAGAGATGTTTGCTTTTGTGACAGGAACAAAGAATCAGCCCCTCTGAGAATAGATAGGCTAACTTTTCCTCTGTTCGTGGTGGGCCTTTGAAAAACTGTTTGTTGGGGAAGGGGCGTCCTTTGTTTCAACGTTTCAAAAATGCTTCATTTGAAAAGCGCTGATCTTAAATGGAAATTGACAGTATTGGTTGTATGTGTGGAGGAATGAAAGACAAATACAAATGAAATGTGACAGAGAAAGCTTCTGGTTGTAAGGGAAACAGGTCAATTTAGCTCAAAGGGAATCATTTAAGATTTTAAAGGGAACTCCACCAATAATATGTAAGGGACAGAATCACTGTTTTACGGCTGATCACTGAGACGGCCAGCGATTCCGTGAACGAGCCGTATGACATCAATTCTGCAATGGATATTTATATCCAAAATGTTGCTGAGAAAGGCACGTGAAGTAGAAACTAATTCCTGATATATGAATTCAAGGCAACTCACTTGATAACATTACAATTTCAAGACAGAAAGAGGTGCAATATATATTTTTTACCAGGGGTTGTCAGTTAAGTATTTCTCAAAAAAAGGGGGGGGTGGGGCTCTAATGCTCACCAAGGCTGCATTTATTTGTTACAAAAATAAAAATCGATTTAATCCGTGCTTCCTCACTTCTGAAAATCAACAACCACCACTGAATCATATGTACCATATGTTGTAGAAATATTCTTTATAAAATAGTTTTAAAGTAGTATTTTTAAGAATTCTGTTCTTTAAAAAAAGCCAATGCAAATTCAGTTTTAAAGGGATGGTTCACCCCAAAATGGAAATTTCTGCCATAATTTCCTCACTCTCAAAGCAAAGCAAAACAAAACATTTAGCAAAATATCTTCAATTTGTTTCAAAATATCTTCAAGTATGTTCCACAGAAGAGAGAAAGTCATCCAGGTTTGGAATAACATGAAGGTAAGTAAAT
Source organism: Sinocyclocheilus rhinocerous (assembly GCF_001515625.1). Classification (NCBI taxonomy): domain Eukaryota; kingdom Metazoa; phylum Chordata; class Actinopteri; order Cypriniformes; family Cyprinidae; genus Sinocyclocheilus; species Sinocyclocheilus rhinocerous. The sequence goes on from NW_015627629.1 coordinate 1,621,838, forward strand.
GATGACAGAATTTACATTTTGGGTTCATTGATTTTAATATAAAATTGATGAAATATATTTAGGGCCTATTATTTCTTTTTATTAAGTAAATGCTATTGTTGCTAATTTACATTTTTCTTTCTTTCTTTCTTTTTTTCAGTTTTTTTATGACAATATATGAAGAGTTCCAATGCAAAAGCCTCTAAAAGCCATCTTGGTCAAAAATGTGATAATGATACTGAGTGAATGCTCTCCAAACATAGTATATGTTCATCAAGTACTTTCACTTCAAATGCGCTAAATCCCAGCCTCAACCCATTCAGAAGTACCAGTACTTACATAGAAACCTATACATAGTAGCCAGAAAGAAATGCTAATTTTAAAGAAAAACATCAGACGTACTTAGAGGCTTTTGCATCTGAACTCTTCATATATTCCTGAAAAGGCCCATTTCTCATTTCATTTCATTTCATAGCCATCCACAAATAAGCTCCGGAAATGGTTGACCTTTGCTCACAAATCTGGACATCTTGGAACTTTAACTGGACTATACAATCTACAATCATATTCCTGCACAAATGGTAGCACGACCGCAACTAAAAGTATCCAGCCTTTCTTTCAGTCTGAGATGCTGGACTTTGAACATGTATTCAAGTCCAGGTCTCCTAGTTGAGCAATAAGCTCCCTCCCCAGGTTCAGCCCAAACAGGATTCTTCTCCCAGAATGCCTCTCCACACCAGGACGCAGCTGGAGAGAGGAGATAAGAGAGGCATGCAGGGGTCCCTGGCCTTCCGTCATATCACTGAAGGGAGGAGAAAGGGCAATATAGGGGAGACATATAGAGGAAAAGTCAGTATTGGAGACCTATAGTATTCATTAGCACTGACTGTAAAATGTGCCTATATTTTTTCACCGATTGAAATAGAAAACAGCTATTTTAAATTGTAATGATATTTCACAATAGTACTTCTTTATTTTATTTTTGATCACATAAATACAGACATGGTGTGCATAAGGGACTTCTTTCAAAAGCATTACAAATCTTATCAGCTTTAAACTTAATGTTTGGATGGATGGATAAACTTTATTAATCCCCGAAGGGAATAGACATAGACACCTGTTCTATGTTAAACATCCCATAATGAAAAGACTGACTGTACATTATCACTTATTATTCTGCCAAGATTGCAACAAAAAATATATTTTTTAAAACATAACAATAGTGAAAATCAGTAAATATAAATGAGGTAATAAAGCAGACATTGTATATACTGTACATGTAATAACTAGTGTAGTGAGGGATTGACCGGTGTGATGTGCCGGTACTGGCCCGGGTCAGTCCACATCCTCTCAGTCATCTGCCTTCTCTTTTTGTCGAGAATATCCATGTTTGCTCCAATCACTTCCCTCCTCCCAGACTGCATCAATGCTTTAATACGGTCCATCTTCCTCCTCCTACTTTAACTCTCCATTGTGATCAGAGCCTTCCACTGTTTTATTGACTATGCCACTAATTATGGCTTGCATAAACAAAGTCCTTAAAGTTACTGTGGAGAGGTTTCAGTTGACTGGACTGAAGAGGGCAGGGGAGGACTCTTCTATTCCTTTGAGCATGAAGGGAAGGCAGCTGGAGGGTAGGGATGTATCTTTCCCCTGCCAGGTACACCATCCCACTGATCATAGATTATTGATCACGGTCGTCAATATTTCCCATCCCTCTTCCATTTCAATGCTCTCTTCCATCTCTGGATTAGGATGAATGGCCTCTTTTCTTCCTCAACTGGGCGTCCATTGATTTAGGATGGCATATTGGGATGTCCATGTAATTAGGCGTCCGACTTCTCTCTGTGTGATGGTCTGGCTGGCTCTAGTTTATCACCATTTAAATCACTGTCCTGGCACACAAAGCTGGCAAAACACCAAGAATTGAAATACAATAAAACCTCAGTATTAGAAAGACAGTGCTGTGGTGCATAGTTCAACATATGCTGTGGTTTTAATGCCATTATTAGTGAGTGCTTGAAATCCACTTGATAGTCTGTACATATTGGAGTGATTACCAGGACATGGCTGTTATAAACTTATCAGCTCATATTATTTGGTGGATTTAATAAGTTTGGTAATTCTTGCTCAGATCTGGGTCCATTTAAAAAAACTTTTATGATGTTTAATTCTGTTAATGTTTTTCTGCTAATACGGATGAAACACTGTATTAAAATACTCTGACAGTGTTTGCTATTTGGCAGTGGTTTGGTGCCACAACCGAATCTACAGTATCATGGCTAAAAAAAAATGTGAGTTTGCAGTCTAAAATGAATGCAATGAAAGAAGAACACTGGGCACCACAAAATAATATAAAGGCAGTAGATAGACAACACTTTTTTTCTATAGAGTTATGGACTCTTGAGTTTTCAGTTTGAGTGTGTTTACTGACTGACTGAATCAGTAGGAGCAGTTATTGAACTACTGTAACATCTGATTCACTCACTGATCCACAAGTCATTACTTTGTGATGTTTGAAAATATATACATTCAGAACCCTGTTTTGTTACAATAAAGTGTATTTTTCCCAAAACAGCCAGTTTAAAATAAATAAATAATTAATTGTGAAATAAGTTTGATATGATAATCAATTTTAAATGTTTTTATACAGACAGAGAGATATTAAATGTTTTTAAACACATACATATGTACATACATACAGTACATACATACATAATTGTATATATTTATTATTAAAAGACAACAACCAGTTTTAAATAAATAAATAAATAAATCATTGTGAAATATGATAATCAATTTCAAATGTTTTTAGACAGACAGACAGATATTAAAATGTTTTAAAAACAAATTAAAAAACAAACAAACAAATAAATGTATTTATATATTTATTATTAAAAGACAACAACCAGTTTTAAATAAATAAATAATTGTGAAATAATTTCAATATGATAATCAATTTCAAATGTTTTTTAGACAGACAGACAGACATATATTAAAACGTTTTTAAACCAATAAACAAACAAACAAACAAATATATTTATTATTAAAAGACAACAAGCAGTTTTAAATAAATAATTAAATGTGTTAATTGATTTATATTTCAATTATATATTGTCAGATCATAATTTGCCAATTGCAAAAATGCACTGCAAAAAGCAACATGTAAAATAAAGTCACATGATCACTGCCATAATGAAGCACTTACTATCAGAAAACTTGGTCTGTCTCCTCCTGAGGGACTCTGGGATTAAATGGGGCCAGTGGCCCCCTCACCTGGTTGGCACGTGTAGGGGACGTCAGAGACTAAAAGCTCATGAGGGAAAAGACAGAAAGACCAAGAAGGGGCGTTGGGGGGGTTGACCTTGTACATGGAGGGGCGTCAGGGCCGACCAGCCAACCATCTGTCTGAGCTGCTGAGGGGCTGACCTGCCATGATTGTCTGACTGAGAGGTCAAAAGGATGAGGTAACGGGATCGGAAAGAAGATGTAGAAGAAACAAAAGTGTAGACTAAGTTCAATATGATAATCAATTTCAAATGATTTTAGACAGACAGAAAGATTATGTATTTTTAAATAAATAAATAATTAAATAAATAAATAAATAAATACATCTCAGATTGTTGTCCTCTTCTATGGGCTAGCTTATGTTGTTTGTTGATAAAGAAGATATGGAGAAAAAAACAAGTGTAGAAATAGTTGATTACGCTATAATAGAATGACATATCTTCTCTCTCTATGGTAAATCCATTACCTCAGTCCAGAGGTATATCAGTATTTTTTCTAATATGAAGCACAAAGGCAATTTGTGGAAGTTTCGCTAACCTTTAACCATTTTGAATGTCAGCATTGAGCACAAAACGGCACATAAAAACAAGTGATTTTTTTTGTCCATAATCATTTTCACTAGCAGACAAAAGAGGGGACTAATGCATGACCATTTAAAGCTGTAAATGGGTTATAAGTACAACCCATTGCTGTCTGCAAGCACTTTGCTCTAAAAATACATTGCTATTATCACCAATTTAGTAAATTTTATAAAGGATGTCTTTATTATGAAAAGGTTGGAAGAATGTGCATTGACTTGAGCATTAAAAAAGACATCTGAATTCTAACCAAATGTACAAAGCACGTGCACCATTCACTATACTGATTTTGTTATAGTATTCTGTACAGTTATTGTAAGAAATTGTGAAAATTGGCATTGTCACATTTTTTAAATTTCTGTACCGACTGGTACCGACATTGGTACTTTTGACTACACTAGTATCCATCCATCCATCCATCCATCCATCCAGGGTATGGACTAAATGAGGGAGCTTAACAAATTCAGAATTTTTACCATCATCCATTTACAAGAGGAATAATTTTATGGCAGGGTGCAATACAGACGGCGTTCCAGACGGTCGCTAATTTGTAAGGACGTGCTCTTTGTGAGTCTGTCCACACCTCTGGTCCATCCAAAGCCATATTTCATTCTTTGTCTGTCTGCTCTTTGTCAGGCGAGAGTAATTTAACTCTCGGTTGAGCGAGACTTGTCACTTACGTGGGACTGACACTGATGTAGAACTGACCTTTGACCCTGTGCGCTTGGGTCTCATTATCACCTGCTCCTCATCTGGGATCAGAAACGGCCTAGCCTGATGTCACATGCTGTTCCACCATGGACTTCTGGACACTTCAGGAGAGAATGCACAGCTGTACTGTGATTTGAGAATCAAGGATTTTTTAATAATTTCTTTGAAAAAAAATTAAAAATAAAATAAAAACTGAGTATAAACTGATGCAAAAAATGTGTTCATTTCCCTTCACCCATGTAGAAGGGTCGTTCCTGTTGTGCTGTATGCTAATAGAGTGCAACAGTGCCCCTCCTTTTTCAGCAAGCTTTGTTCTGGAAGAATTAAAAAAAAAAGTGTAAAAAAGTCTTCGTTACATGATATGTCATGGAACAAACCAACTGCATGGTTACAAAATTACATTACAAAACATTATAAAATTTACATTGAAGCACAAATCAGACAAAAATACAAAGGTACTAAAATCCCATGAAACATTGCGGATGACATAATCTAAATAAAACTAGTGATTTAAAGAATATATGTATGTGTGTGTGTATATATACAGTGGGTATAGAAAATAATCACTTTTTGTTGCTTTGCAGCCTGAAATGAAGACGGAGACACTTTTTGTTTTATCCAGCTGTATTTACTCAGTGCAACTTATAAAGATCTAAGTGAAAGATATACCACCAACAAGTCAGAAAAAATAAACAAATAAAAAAACAGAACCAATGAGTTGGAAAAAGGATCATAACCGATTTTCCTCAAGAATTTGACAATATTTTGCTCCATCCATTTTTTCCTTCCATCCTGACAAGTGCTCCAGTCCCTGCTGCAGAGAACCCGCGACTGCATGTGGCTTTTCTTGAGGAGTGACTTTTTTTCTTGCAAATTTTATACAAGCCACATTTGTGGAGATTTTGTGATATTGTTGTCACATGCACATAATGACCACTCTTTGTCATAAATTCCTGCAACTGCTTCAGAGTTGCTGTAGGCCTCTTGGTCCTCCTGGCTCTTTCATCCAGTTTTGAAGCAACGTCCTGATCCAGGGAGGGTCTGTGTTGTACCAAATACCTTTCACTTCTTTATAACAGACTTCACTGCGCTTCTATAAACACAATTTGTCAGCAGAAAGGCTAATAAAGAATGACGAGGAGTAGCAAGAGGGTAATGAAACTCTTTATGTGTGGGAGTTTAGAGCTTTGTGTTGTAAAATGACCTCGTTTTGCTGCCGGCTGTCTTTCAGCGTAGTGTAATTTTGAGTCTAGTGGTGTATGACCATCAGTGTTGGGCAAGTTACTTCCAAAATGTAATACATTATATATTACTAGTTACTGTCTTTTGAAAGTAATTAGTTACATTACAATATTACTGTCTCTGAATTGTAATGCGTTACACTACTTTTGAGTTACTTTTGAGTTACTTTCACCAAAATATCCACAGACTTATGACTAGGCATTCTAAAATGCTAAAATGTAGTTTATTGCTGCTCTTTGTAATGCGTTACTCCCAACACTGATGACCATACACGTGTTTGATTCAAGTGCCGAGAATGGTTTGGTGAAGTGGAGAGGCTCTTTCTTGCTATATTTCAGTTTGATGTTGCCATTATATCGATGAAAAAGATGATGATTGGTGTTTTTTTGGATGATTTATGGACATTAAGTCACTACCAAAACATGAAATTATATATTTTATATATAGCTTTAAACAGATTCTAGCGACACCAATTTATAAAATAATAATAATAAATAAATAAATGTTGTTATATTTTTCAATTAAAGGGAAAATAAATAAATAAATACATTTCACTCACCTTCATTTCATTTTAAACCTGTGTGACTTTGTTTTCTTCTTTGGAAAACAAAATGCAAAAAACACTAAAAACAAACAAACAAACAAAAAAAACATATTTAATAAAATATTTAGTGTTATAAATATTACATATAAATATTATTATAATTATAATATGAATTCATATTGATATTAATATTGATTACAATGTTTTTACATATACACAGTCATTAAGATTTTTCAAATGATTTTGAAAGAAGTCTCCAAACTGTATAATATTCTCTATTTTAATATATTTTAAAATATAAAATATTTCTGTGATGGAAAAGCTGAATTTTCAGCAGTTATTATTCTAATACTTCAGAAATCATTCTAATATGCTGATGTGGTGTCCAAGAAACATTTCTTATTAATTTAAATGTTGAAAACAGTGCTGTTTTGCTGCTTAATATTTTTCTTTTCTTTCTTTTTTTTAAAAGTAGGAATTCAGCAATTTAAGTGTCTTTACTGTCACTTTTGATCAATCAGCCGTAATGTACCCTTGCTGAATAAAAGTATTAATTTCTTTAACACACACACACACACACACACACACACACACACACATTGATTTAAATTAATAGAATACAAGCTTTTAATTGAATAATGACTTAAATTTAAGTCTATTCCTCACACAAATCTGTTGTATGGGTTTAGGACACTTAAAAAAGTACACAAGTCATATGAACTATGGTGTTTTTGGCCTGACGGTCTACATCGCTATTATTATATTGCATAAGAAAAAAACAGCCTGAACATCCTGCCTTTATCTCCTATACTGTATATGGTGTTGGAAAGAAATTAGGGTGAGTAAATGGTGACAGAATGTTACATTTTCCATGCACTTCCCTTTAAACTTGCACGTATTTTTCTTCTATAAAAACCAACACCCATGAAACACTCAAATCTCAAAAACCCTCTGGAGAATTCGATTACTTCCAGAGTCATGGCGATGAACTTCCCATTTTTAAGTTGTGTGAAAGGAACAAGGAATTGATCCAACAGTATAATTAATCATGTAACACCCAACTAATGATGTCTGGATCACAGTGACCTTTTCCCAGTGCGAATGAGGTAGTCCACGTCCACCTGTGACCACCCTCAAGCTGTCAGATCGAGGACTGAATTTGACTTTTGTCCCCTTTGTTAGGCTTGTCAGTGACCTCTTGTTCTGGTTTCAGACATGAGTGGAGGAACCTATTTGTCTTTGTAAGTAGATGCCATTTTGTTGATGTCTTTAGCATTTACCATAAGTCATAACAACAAGAATCAACATTTGCCAGACCTCAACAAACACTGATTTACACTGCAGTACAATCTTTAATTTGACAGTGATTTCCATCACTTGTTCAGATTTTTGACTTGTTCCTCTCGCAAGATACCTCTAAATCATAATCCATTATTGTTATAAAATATGTGTCATGGCCGCTGAAACTGCACATAACTCAGCTCACAGGTTAGTAAGAGGTCCTGAGACAGTCTCTGATGCACTTTATTGCACTTTAACTTTTGACTGAAAACCTGTGATTCTCTAAGGCATCACATATGTGGAGCATGTCAAATGTTGCTCCACACACATTCAGTTTTCACAATTTGTCTTTCAGGCTTCACATTTCTATATTGGTGTCCTCCTTTCCTCTATTTAAAGCTTTGACTTTGACATATGAACTCTTTATTTAGCTAAAGAAGCACATCATATGTCATCTATCTTGTGGAACACATGCCATCTGTCCCTATAGAGGTGTTTAACCTTATATTCGGTCCTGTCTTCACTGGCTTTTGTTTTTTGACCCTTCTGTTGGTATAATGGACATTACCTAATTCTTGCAAAGTTATGCAAAGTAAAATAAACCATGACCCAGACTTTATTAAATGCGGGTTGATACTGTGTTAAGTTGCCACTTGATTTCTAAAATAAAAAAAGAATAAAAGGTCTTAAATTATAAAAAATAGCTATATATTTTCATGCATTAAAAATGTATTCCCATGAATAACAGTGATTTAATAATTAATACTTTAATTAATAATTTTATCAAGAAAGGATGCATTAAATTGATCAAAAGTGACAGTAAAGACATTTTATAAACTCAAATAAATGTTGTTCTTGTAAATTTTCTATCCATCAAACAGACCTTAAAAATGATTATTATGGCTATATTAAAATAGAACACTTTTTACATTATTTTAAATTGTAATAATGTTTCACAACATTACTGTTTTTACTATATTTTTGATCAAATATATGCAGCTTTGGTGAACATGAGACTTCTTTCAAAAGCATTGAAAAATCTATACAGGCCCCAAACGTTTAAACAGATCTGTATATATTTTATTATTATCTTGTGTATGTTGACTTTGACAGCCCTAAAAATACCAAGTTTTATGGGGTTCAAAACTAAGTGATCAATTTAATTGTGTGTAAATGTATCTTTGGCAGACATCAATGTAAAATGATCACATTAAAAGTGCACATATGTTTATGGCAATTAATAGCAAGTAATACAAGACACTTGCTAAGATAACGGCTCAAAATTAATTTCAAGGCTTATGCAGTCCCCATGAAATTCCATCTGCTATATCAGATCACTAATGAGAAATCCTAAAAGATTAACTTTGTTTCTGCAACTGGTAAAACATTCGTTCTGATCTATATTTTCATATGTGACCCTGGACCACAAAACCAGTCTTAAGTATGAAGTACGCTGGGGTATATTTGTAGCAAAAGCCAAAAATACATTGTATGGGTCAAAATTATAGATTTTTCTTTAATGCCAAAAATCATTAGGATATTAAGTAAAGATCAGGTTCCATGAAGATATGTTGTAAATTTCCTACTGTAAATATATTAAAACTTAATTTTTGATTAGTAATATGCATTGCTAAGAACTTCATTTGGACAACTTTAAAGGCGATTTTCTCAGTATTATTATTTATTTATTTATTTATTTTTTGCACCCTCAGATTCCAGATTTTCAAATAGTTGTATCTCGGCCAAATTTTGTCCTATCCTAACAAACGACACATCAATGGAAAGCTTATTTATTCAGCTTTCAGATTATGTATAAATCTCAACTTCGAAAAATTGACCCTTATGACTGGTTTTGTGGTCCAGTGTCACATACGTTTGGCTTCCATTATTGAATTCTGGATTCTCCCATAAAACTGTGCCCTTGCTGCTCTAACATGCAAGTGGTTTGTACAGAACAGTTTCTATCAAATATTCATAGTCCGATTCTTAATATACCGGCCAAACCCTTTGTTATCATCCTCATGCCTTTCATCTCAGTCATTTCTCCATTTCATCACATCAGTTTTCTGAGAACTGTTGATTTTGCTGGGACACTTTTTCATGTCCCAGCCTCCTGAAGTTTTATCAGATAACCGGTCTGACATGCTCCTAATGCTACAAAGTTATTTCACACATAGCACTGAGTTAATCCTCCATCACTATATGGCAGATATGCTCATGTCTGTCACATGTATCTAAAGTAGACCCCTGCAGACCGATATCAGGCCTATAAAATGAGGTGTGGTGAGGCTAACGGCAATGTGGCCTTGTATTAATGTAACATCCCTAGGCACCCTGTTGATAGCTATGGGAACATTGGTCTAAAAGTCCCTTTGTCATAGTTAATGGAGCCGATTGGGCATGTGGTGAAGCGGTTTCATTCGCCTGGCTTGAATTCTTTTTGCACTTTTGAAGATTTGGACCCCCTACAAGGAAAGACAGTGGGTTTAATATCTATAATAAAAGCAAAACATCAGTATTTTATCATGGTGGTTCATGTGAGGATGATTTTTAAAGTTTTCTTGACTTAGTCTTAGCCTGCATCTTCTCCAGTGGTCCTCAAGAGTGTTCTAAGAGCAGCAATTCTCAAACTTTGGCTTAAATCAAAATCCTTTATGGATTAATTGGGTCGGGAATGGAGTAAATGTCAGCACACTGATGTTTATGCCTCCAAATCTAGTTCTTCATGACCCATTGTAATAAAGACCTACACCAGTGTTTCCCAACCTTTCTTTAGTCGCGGCACCCTTTGGAAATTTTAACAAACTTGTGGCACCCTACAATCGTCCCTTGATACGAATTCTAAAAGTGATGTATGCTTAACTGTCAACTTGAGCTTTGAATCTGTGGTCGGAAGGAAGTAGTTCCGCACAAAAGAGGGTTTAATTAGGCACTCCGTTGTTTCTTGTTTAATATTCTGATATTTTGAACTTTTTCTTAATCAAAAAGTATTGAAAAAATATTAAGCAGTACAAGTGTTTTTAACAAATAAAAAGAAGTAGAAGTAGAAGTAGTAGTAGTAGTAGTAGTAGTAGAAGAAGAAGAAGAAGAAGAAGAAGAAGAAGAAGAAGAAAGAAAGAAAACAGCAAATTAGTATGGTTTTTGAAGGATCAGATACTTCCCTTGTGCGGTCTTCGGTCATTTCTGACCGGAGAATTTTACATTTTTAATTTGTAAAAATCGTAGCTTCACCAAAATGGTACGAAACTTGGTGACTTTTATGGCACTTGGTATGTGAACACAAAAAAAAATTGAGGGCATGATTCGAAAAAGCTAAGTGGTCGTAAAAAAAGTCACACTCATGGTCTTCTGTCAGAAATGACCGACCATAGGAAATGAATGGGAAATGGGAAAAAAAATCGAAAATACAGAACATTTTTATGTGTACAATCTACAAATCCCCACAATGCAGATAAAAAATGCACAGCAATAAAGTGGTGAAACTCTAAAACTTCTAGAGTGCAAAATCAACACACCAACTCCCACATGCGCGGACACACACTTGTACACAAACACACACACCTTTGAACTTGTGTGACTCTAACACTGCAACTATGTAAAATAAAATTAATAATTTGACTACAATGCAGTAAAAAAGTGGACAGCAAGGAAGGGGTTACACTCTAAAACATCAAGAGTGTAAAACGGATACATCCACTCACACACACTTACTTACACACACTCCGGGACACACACATACTTAATTATACATACTCAAATGAATTGGTATGGCTATAACCATATAGCCAAAATGAGTCAGAAGACTAAAATAATAGGTTAGAATCAGATCAGACCCAGAAGGATTAAACTCTGATAAAGCATTCCTGTTAATTTTTGTTAAATTTGTATAGAATGTTAATGTTTTGTGTAACAAACTGCTTTCTGTGTTCAGGTTTGAATGTAGTAATAATAATGCAAAAACCTACACTTCAAATCAACATTTAAAACAACAAAAAATATAAACCTTGACAAAAAGTAGTCTTTGAGAATGCCTTAATATACATTTAATCCACAACCTAATAAAAGTAAACAATTATGTATAAACACAACTAGGGAATTCACAAGCCTTTCTATAGAGTCCTATACATAAATCTAGTGGTTACACCATGAAATTACATTTGTTTCTTTTTTTTGCTCTCAGGAGGTGCTATTCTGCCCTCAAAAATGTGATTTTAATGGCCTAGTCTCTATCTTAATCTGAAATACTGCAGTAATTGAAAAATAGTTTAAAAAAATTAGGGGAAAATATGTTGTACTATTTTCAATGGGAAAAATTGATAATTTGTAATTATTATTGCATAAATATTAATTAGTAACAAGAAATTCTCTCAAAATACAAAAGAAAAATGAAAAAATATTATTGAACAAAAATCTATTAGATTGATTTTACTGAAGAAGAAAAAAGTTATATTTCAGGTGTCCGGTCACTTTTGACCGCGAAGACCATGAGTGTGACTCCCAAATGAGGAGCGCACAAGGGTTAAAAAAATAAAATTTAAATAAACCTTAAAAAATCTTACTGACCCCAAACTGTAATGTTCTCTTGGATGGAGATGAGCTAAAATCTTTCCTTGCAAAAGGTCAAGAAACTCTGACCCCACTAGTAAAGTTTTTGATTTTGCTCTTAATTAAATTTGATCTTGCCTTCGCCCTCCATTCCCTCCCATGATACTCATATAACTGTAAGAATTCAAGACCAAGAACAGATATATGCATCCCAAAAGCTGTTATTAAGTTTTTGGTGTTTGATTTTGCAACAGCAGGTGTGTCAACTTACTTGCAGATGGCAAACTGACAGCCAAGGAGAGTATATCAGGAGAAGTAAATACTAACTAACATATGGCTTACGCAAATTGAAAATAAACAAGACCATATTATTTGAGTTATGTTTAAGATTAGTTGCTCTACAGGCTGAGCTTCTGATTTGGAAATGTACTGCAAGTAAGTACTTGAACTTGGGTCACCTCAAACGCAACTGCGCTATATGATGGAGGACTACTCATGAGGCAATGTCTTTTAAGCTTAATATATGTCATTTACAATGCAAAACCCAAATATGCTTGCATTGTGCGAAAGTTAACAATTTGCAACATTTTCTACTGAATAATGTAATTTTGATGTAATATAAAAGCATTTTCTGAAGCTGTCGATGCAGTCTTTAAACAACGTAAGCATAATTTGTTTTTTTGTGATGATATCTGAGAATTTATTGCCGAGTCATTACACTAAGGCTGCTTGTGTGTCACTCACGTCACAAAGAGCCCGCAAATGAGAACTTGTGTATAGTGAGTCATGTGAGTACTTATCTGAAAATCGTTTGTACATTTGAGGCTATCGTTTGTAATATTGAGAAATATGTGAATGAGTGTGGGCCAGAAGGCTTGCCATATGGACAATAATATAGCTCAGCACGTAAATCTATTATTTCAGTGAGCAGAGGGGACTGGTAGTCTCACTTGAAGAGTGAACGTCAAAAACAGGCTTGGAGGATTTGCGTGCGCGAGTTTGAAAAAAAAAAAGAGAGAATTGAAAATGAGAGTATATATACAGTACACATACACACACACACACACACAGTATATATATATATATATATAAATGTTTTTTTTTCTGAAATATTTTTAATCTTCATTGCTCAAAATTTGAAGGAATATTAGCAGTGGGTATACCACTGTTCTACTAACACAGTGATCATAATTAGAGAACAGTAACAACTGTAGCACAAAAGAAGATTACAACTAAAATTTCTTACAGGTTACAGCTGTAAGAAATTAATAGGAAGTGTAGAGGCCCCTGCTTTCAGTGACTTCAGCACATGTGCAGCCGCAGGACATCACTAGTTTACCACAATGCGCTGGTGTGATCTTGGTCCAACCTTCTTTCGGTCTCTTCCATCGTTCGGTAACTGTAGTGGGTATCTTAGCCATAACTTTATAGTCGAGGATGTTCCAGAGATTTTCAATCAGGTTTAGATCAGGACTCTGGGCCAGCGATTTTATTATTTCAATGTTCTTAGCTTCAAGGAACTGTTGGTACAATTTTGCAGTGTGACGGGGAGCATTCTCTTGCATTAAAATTGCAGACTGATTGGGAGATACTTGCAGGGAAGGTACCGCATGTTGTTGAAGGAGGTTCTGATAAACATTTGCATTCACCTGCCATGTGTCTGTATAAGAGGCTCAATTTAACTGCTGAAAACATCCCCCAAAACATGACACTTCCTCCTCCACCTTTCACTGACTTCTTAATTAACTCACTTGGGCTTCAGTATTCTCCCAGTTTGATGCTGAACAAAATGTTTCCCATCTGACCCAAATAAATTAAACTTGCTCTCATCACTAAAGTGAAATTTGGACCAGTTCTCCTCTCTCCACACAACATGCTCCTCGGCAAAGGTGAGAGATAAGAGGCTTGGTCACTGCAGAGTGCACTTTCAGTCCGACTTCTCTTAAAGTCCCCATGAAATCAAAATTAAAGTTTTTTGGGTGTTAGTATCAATATGTTAGTCTTAAGGTTATCTATAAGGCAGTGTGCTCCAAAACAGTGACAACATTCACATTTAGAAGATATAAGCATTCAAAGTTTGCAGTTCGTCACTTCCGCCAAAACGGCTCAACGATTTTTTTTGACGTCACACGTACTTCAGCTTCTCATGAAACTTTCTGTCCAATCAAATGCTCTCTAGAATCAGAAGCGCCCGCCCCCTACACTATAAAATAGACGCTGAAGCCGCGGCTGAAATCGGTCACTTGTCCACAGAATTAGTATTTTCTGTACAGTGAATGGCACGTAGTGCACTATATAGGGGACAGGGAACGATTCAAACAGTGTAAATATGCTTTCCATTGAGGAAAAAAAGAAGTCTGGTTTCGCGCTGTCACCCAAAACGGCTCAACGATTTTATTTTTTTTTTTGACGTCACATCGTACTTCAGCTTCTCATCAAACTTTCTGTCCAATCAAATGCTCTCTAGAATCCGAAGCGCCCGCCCCCTACACTATAAAATCGGTCACTTGTCCACAGCATTAGTATTTTCTGTACAGTGAATGGCACGTATTGCACTATATAGGGGACAGGGAACGATTCAGACAGTGTAACTATGCTTTCCATTGAGGAAAAAAAGAAGTCTGGTTTTGCGCTGTGTCACGCTAACCACCGCACACACACTCTGCTCCGGTCCAGAGACACGATAGCACGGAGCGGATCACATGCGCGAGTCGGCACAGATCACAAAATGTATTGGAGCTATTTGAATTCTACACAGAATGCTATATTTTATAGCAATATGGATGAGATTGTGGCTGGCATACCCTGTCAAATGTGGCTTTACGGAGCTCAACGGCTCTAGCCCAAGCTGTGATATAAACAAACACTATTGGCTATTTTAAAAAGGGGCAGGGCTGCTTGATATGTCCCGCCCTGTCTTCCTGTTTCAGTTAAAATGACGTCAACACAGAGTACCGCTGTGTGTTTCTAAGCATTTCAGGGGACCTTTAAAAATGCTGAGACAGATCCATACTCTGTTCAGCACTGAACTGGTGAACAATTCCAGCTGCAGTGTTGAACCGATTCCTCATTGAGAGTCTCCACATTATCCTTTCTTCTCTTGCATTTGTCTTACGTGGACGACCAGCCTTTTTTGGGGGACTTGAATGAATTAGTGTCATTGTAAACCTGCAATATTCGAGAAATCACAGATTTGGAATTACCAGCTTCACTTGCAATGTCTGAAAGTGCCCTTTGGCCTTCATCTGAACAACCTCCTGTTGCAGGGTTTCAGTCACCTTAGAGCTGCCCACCATCTTGCAATCTCAGTGAAAATTGGAGGAATGCTGCCAGTTAAATAGGGTTTGTCATATAATTAAGGAAATTAGCACCAGGTGCCAATAACTTGGAAGAATCTATGTGTTCTCTAACTTTGATCAGAGTCCTTTTTCAAATATCTAATTTAAGTTTTTTGTACTGTGCTTCAGAATACAATTAATTTATGAAATTTGCTTAAAAACTGCCCTTCTACAAGGATAACTTCAAATAGGACTAAGCAGTGACCTTGAAATTTAGGAATTTGCAGGTTCTATATATATATGGCCAAAATCGTTGAAATATACTTATCATGTAAGCGATAATAATGCAAAACAACAACAACAGTTTGTACAAAGCAAACAAATCTGACTGTTTTTAAGCTGATTACATTTTATTTTATTACTGTAATCTCAAAACATTTATAAAGTAAACGTGTCAGCTATTGCAACAGACCTTTCACATGTTGTGATGACAATTATGCCACAATGTTCAAAACATGGACTAATATAATGTGCTATTGCAATAGATCTCCAGTAATTCTACAATTTTAATTGCTTTTTTTTTTTTGAGAAAAAAAGAGAAAGAATTTGAGAAAATCACTGCATGTGTTTGCCACAGTAAGAAATGAGGCGGTTTGAGATAAAGTGCAGGCTGGTGTTCCAGATGTGCATGTGTCTCAGATGAGAGCAGTCCATAATTAAACTCCACACACTCAATAACCTTAAAGATTCTGTACTGCCAGCATTTTCCTCTTTGTTTTCCACACTGCCTCTCGAATGGTCTGCTTTTTGTTGGCATGGCTCCCCGGCTACCTGCTGAGCTGTGTCGCAGAACTGAAGTACAAACGGGTGGCGTCATGTCTGTGTTTTGTCCTCACCTCCTCTGGGAGATTACACTTGAGGAGAACAAAAAGGACCTTTCCAGTTCTTACCCCTAACATCTTCCAGGCATGGCCAGAGGACACATCCCATGAATTTTCACCTTTTCCGAAAGACATATTGCTTCCAGTAATGTTTGCAGTAAAAAAAATAAATAAATAACGGAAAGCTTCTGTTTGGAAAAATGTTCCAGGCAACAGTTTAACTTGTAGCTGTTTAATCTTTTGCAGCCGCAGTGAACCAACAAAGATCAGGGAGTTTTTATTTCCCTCATTTTGCTTTTTGGAGCCGTGGGCCACATACATACCGACAGCGACACATACGGTGCCAAGTAAGATAAGCTTGTAAAACCATAAGGAGCCTTGTGCTCATTTTTAGCTAAATGGAGGCAAATGTTGTCAGAATGTGTCAGTGAGTTCACCTCAGGAGCCAAAACTCTGGCAAAGCAACAAAAACCAGTAGAGTCATGGGGGAAAAGCTTAAGGACAGACGGAACGCTAGCATATTTAGCTAAAATCATTGTACTTACATGACTCAGCAATGCAATGCTAAGGGTTCTAAAAGTTCATTCTAAAAAGCACATTCTAAAAGCTGAAGAAGAGAAGGTATTAGCATCATTTTTAAAGGGGTAGTTCACCTAAAAGCTAAAATTCTGATACTATTTACTCACCCACTTTGTTCCAAACCTGTATGACTTTCTTTCTTCCGTGAATCACAAAAGGAGGCATTTCACAAAATGTTCATGCTGCTCCACATAATGCAAGACCAGGGGTTGTCAAGCTTGAAAAAAATTACAAAGAATCATAAACGTGGTCCATATACCCAATATTCACATGTGTCTGATACCCCCCACCCCGCTGTAGCTATTAAATCTCATTTGCGCTTTCGCATATTCAAACTTGGAGTGTCACGATCAATTTAAAGACACGTCAATGAACGCCAATGGCCCTTACATCAAATTCAAATTGCATACTGTATGTGCAAGGATGAGTTACACAATTCATGCAGTTTTGGGTGATCTGTTCTTTTAAGAGACATCTTTTCTGTAGACACAATATGGACAGCATTTTTTTTTTACTCAGAATTCCCTTTAGCAATATTACTGTGAGCCCAGAATCCTAGAGAGTATATTCACTGTGTCAGCATTAGTGCAGATACTCAAAGTAAAGTAAATTCAAGGTAACAGGTGGTGTTTGGACATATTCTGGGCTTGTCATTGACCACAGGGGATCACGGATGCCCGAGTGCAAAGATTCTCTCATCGCAGCACAACACCTTTCAGAGGTTTTAAGAGAATATTAAAACAGGAAATTACATGTTTTTAAGTTCTCTCAGTGGACTGAGATCCACTTAAAAAAAAAAAACTGTTTTGTCAGTGTTGTTGGGCTTATAAAAAAATAGAATTTAAATATTTGGTCATTTGATTGTTTTTTTTTTTTTTATATCTACAAAATGGTGAGGGAGCTTTGGACGATAGATGCATTTGGGAGAGAGGACTCTGGTATAGTTATGGTTGTATGATAGAATTAATATATGATTGATATTTTTATTTATTTTTTTACCTAAAAATAACCCATATGCTCTTAAGAGATGAAAACCGGTGTTATTTGACAATATATCTTTTTGTGCATTTTTATGCCATGGATGAAAGCAGATTTTGGATGATATAAGGGTGAGTAAATAATGATTATAACGCACAAATAAATTCATATAAGCAAATAAGCATACTGGCAAGTCACAGGAGTTAAGAAATGCATACTAAATACTCTTAACAGTGGACATCAAATAGCTATTCCTGCTGTTAACACTTTGCTTCAGTGGGAACTCGTAAGTCACCTCTGTCTTTCCTTTTGTGTTCACCTTCCCTTGAGAACATGTATTTGTCTTTGTCTTCTTATTACCATTATCTCTCTCTTTCTCTCTCTTCTTTCTGTGTCCTTTCTCACATCCTTCACTCTTATCCCCCCTCCCTGATCTCTCTTTTTTTCATTTTCGCCCTGTCTGAGAACGATGGCTGGAGGCTTCTTTGAACCCCAGGGGGTTTAAGAGGACAGCAGTAGACAATTATCGGCAGTGTGATGGCAGCTGCTCATGGTGATGTTTTTTTTTTTTTACTCATGCCACATTGAATGTCAGTGCAGGCTGGGTGCAAATAAGTGGTACCTCTCTAGGCCATTATATAAAGCCCTTGATGATGCCTATCATGCATTACACTGAACTGTAATATTTCAACCTGAAGATAGATTAACTGTGACCAGTTTCAAGAATCATTGGTATTTGGCTTAAAAACAAATACTTTAGATATCAACATATGTAAATTCTACCATTATTTACTTATGCCCGTGACACCTGTATAAAGTCCAGAATGCTCTTTTTAACAAAAACAAGGCTGTACAACCCCAAAACTGAATACATACAGTACATACATACATACATACATACATACATACCTACACACACACACACACACACATACTATACACTATTGTGAAAAATTTCAGTTTTGAAAAATTTCATTTAATAAGTAAGCCTTAAATTGTTCAAAAGTAACAGTAAATACATTGTCAAATGTTACTTAAAAAAATGCTGTTATTGTGAACTTTCTATTTATCAAATAATTAAGCACAACTGTTTTCAATATAAATAATAATGTTTCTTGAGCACCAAATCAACATACTAGAATGATTTCTGAAGCATCATTTAACACTTAATACTCAAGTAATGGCTACTGAAAATTCATATTTTCATCACAGTCATATCATATCAATTATATTAAGCATTTTCTGTTGTTATTTTTTTTCTTGTCATCATCATCATATGACCAGAACATTTGAAATATAGCATATACAGTTGCTTATAAGTTCTAGGTTTTTTTTGTCATCTTCTGCTATAGTTCAAACTTCTTAGTATTCAACGTGATCTCATGATAATTCGTATGTATTTTACGTAAAATGTGGTCATGGAAGAAAATCAAACTGTATGTATTTGGATAACATCAGGTTATGTAAATATTTTTATATGAAATATTCCTTTACCAGACACACCCAATGACAACAGCTATACTATAATCATATTCATCTTTTTTTTTTTCCTTTTCTTTTTGTGTCAAGTTTTGTTTTGCTGCAGGAATGAACAGTGACACTGCAGAGTGGCTCTCATTGACACAGAGCCTCAGGGCTCGACACGCTCGACTCCGAATGATGTAGCCCATAAGCTGTGTTCACCAGTACTGCACATATGTGAGTTTGTTTGGATGAGTCCGCTGGTCTGTTTTTAGCTCAAGTGTGTGTGCGTGTGCGTGTGTGTGTGTGTGTGTGTGTGTGTGTGTGTGTGTGTCTGTGTGTGTGTGCTAGATTTCCGACAAAGACAGGATGGATTTATTGATAACAGTATTGGAGATGTGAGGTGCTTTTTGTGTCCACGTGTAGTTGTGAGCATGTGTGTTAGTATGTGTGCGATGCTAGTGTGTGTCTGTGTGTGTCTGCTAGATTTCCGACAAAGACAGGATGGATTTATTGATAACAGTATTGGAGATGTGAGGTGCTTTTTGTGTCCACGTGTAGTTGTGAGCATGTGTGTTAGTATGTGTGCGATGCTATTGATTTACACACAGTGGCGATGAGTTTCTTTGTCTGGATCATGATTATATGTGTGCACTGGTGGGTGATGGAGGGGAGAATAACAGCCAACTCAGCAAACCTGTCAATCTGCCCAGCCCTCATTTTAAGAGATTAAATGCGGTGTGTGTATCTGATATACTGCTGCACTTATACAGATACACATGCCTGTTGCTTTGGTTTTCCGTTATATCTAATCTAACTCACAACATGTCGATGCTTCAAGTTGTATGACTTTTCAGTCTTGGTGCCATATAATGGCACCATGTGGGCCTGTGATATCTGCAAACCAGATTTGAGACCGTTTGTTTTCTCCAGCAGTGGTTTGTTTTGTTGTTTTTCTAGTTAGTTTGGTTAAACTGTGATGACTTATGGTGTCCACTATAGGGGTATGTTGTCACAAAAGGTCAACATGTTTTCAATTAACTCAATAGCTTTATTGTAGCCAAGACTTTTATCACGGTCACATTCACTGTTGGTCAGAGAATTTTCAAAATCCAGTCATTGCGGTAGGAGGACGAAAAAGTTCCCAAATGCAGATTCTGCAGGTTCAAATTGGTCACAATAATTTGTTGTGTTGACCAAAAGAAAGCTGCCTGGTTAAAAAATGTGGCTTATGTGAGAGATTCTTGCAAAGGTTTTTTTTTGTTTTTTTTGCCATTAAAATTTCATAAAAATTTTGCTAATGTGTCCAAACCTTTATAACATTTTATTATATTGCATATTATTACTATAATAAATAAATAAATACATACATACATACATACATACAAACACACAATATTACTTAACCTTTAACTAAAAATAAAATAAAACAGAAAATATATAAATCTAATTCAAAATATTGACAAAACTATAATAGTATATCAATGATACTAAAATAAAATAGGCTCTCGGTCATCCCTAATTCCAATGCAAGACTGCTTCTTTCTTAAATCAAATCTTTGTAGTCTGAGGCAACTTCACCTTTAAATGCTGGTTTTATCATACTGCATTATGGTGTGATGTTAGCATTTTATAAGGTCAGCAAATAATTTATGCGCATCATATTTTCTCTGATCAATTATGAATCAGACATAATTTTTTTTTTTCCAGTACGTACATTGATAATCATGTTTACCACAATTACTGATGTCAGCTCAGGAAGTGGGGGGCCTTCAGACCTTACTAACATGAAAACATCTATGTGATTGACAGGTAAGGCCTTGCATTGATAGACACAGGAAGGACATGTATGTGATTATATTATTATTCATATACTATGTATGTGTGGTTTAGAACACGGGGTCTCCAGGGGCCACACTAACCATACTGACCTGCCTGTCTTCACTCTCATTACTCATGCATGGTGCCGGGTGGGTGTTTCAGTATTAATCATTAGTAGGTCAGTAGGAAGTTGTGAGTTTTACATTTTCTGTTGTCAAGAGCTATACATTTTCTTCAAATTTCCTTTATTAAATTTCCTCATTTATTAAAAAGATTATAATATTGCATTATATTATAAAGCATTGAAAATCATTTTAAAAAGGTAAAAAAAAAAAATCATCCTTTGAAAAGGTAAAATGCACCCAAACCATCTTCAGGAATGTGATTATATTTTCGCTGTTTTTTTATAGATATACATATTTTTCAAACTGAATCCACATGAACTCTATAAATCTCAGAGTAATGCACAGCTCTGTGTTCATTTACGAATACAAACTCTCTGTAAGCACTGTGGGTCACTTGTAACATTAGAAAGTGCAAAAGGTCAACCATTTTCAGAAAACCTGTAATGAGCATCATTAACATCAAAAGAGAAGCTTTAAGTTCTCACTACGGTTTTCTGCCAAAAATAAAAGCTCTACAGTTTAATGTTTGAAAGCAAAGAAATTAAGAAATTCATAAATATTATAGTTTTAATGTTGTTCCTTAAAATGAAATAATAATTTAAATAATAATTTATACTCTAATTAATCATATTATAATTCAAAAAGATAAAATGTAAAATTAAATAATAATAATAATAATAATTAGTAGTAGTAGTTGTAGTAGTAAGAATAAGAATACTTTAAAGGGGAGGTCTAATGCTATTTCATGTATTCTGACTTATTTACAATGTTAAAGAGTTGATTTATCATGCTAAACATGGCCAAGTTTCAAAAAATGAGTTGAACATATAATGGAGTATTTCTGTGCCAAATAGAGTCCTTTAGGGTTAAGTTTCAGAACGTTTTTTTTTTTCTTTTTTCTTTTTTTTTCAATTATGGCCCTGTATGACATCACAAAGGGCTGAATTCCTTGTATGGGCACTTCTCCCGGAAGAGCGTGCACACACATCAACCAGAGCGAGAGCAAGAGCAGCCCATCAACGAGCTTCATTTGGGTTAAGGAAGTCATTCTACTAACACGGATCTTTGAATCTCATTCAGCAAAATGAACAAATCCTTTTTCCAAGTCATTTTGCTTATTTTGTTCATTTCAGCAGAATATAATTAAATGTTACATGTTAATATCTCCAACACATCTATTTACGCAAAACATTGATCACATTTCAAATAAGTAAAAACTATAATGCAACCAGACCAAATTATACGAAACAGAAAAGATTAATTCATTGCTTAGTTGGCTGTGCAGTTTGTTAGTTCACCTCACCTCCCAAGTCATTGAGCGGTTCGTTCTTTTGTCACGACACATCCCCGTAAGGTTAACTGAAAGCTATGCAACGAAACAGAAATGATTAGTTCACCTCCCAAGTCTTCGGGTTGTTCGTTCCCTTTCATAGGTTCACTTAATGCTGTGATAGCGTCATCGCTATGGGAACACCTTTGGTGTGACGAATGTTTGAAGCCCTTATATCATCACGCCAATTCATTGGCCCATAGCGCTTAGCACTGCCCCGAGAATACGTCACATATGCTCATATCAGTGTGCTATGCGTGAATTCATCAGATTTAATTTCCTTCAGGAAGCGAATTATCTGTTGCCCGTAGGAAAGTGTTTTTGTCGTGTTCTCAGCTATTTCTGAAAGAGCAGTTTGCTCCTCTCGAGCGGACATGATGAGCTACAGGAGATGCGTCAATCTGTGCGACAGGTTCATCGCAGGATGAGACACTCATAAAAGGTGCGTGCAATGTTTGGGCCTACAGCATGATTAGGCGGCGCTTAACGGCCTATCTGATTGTCAACACTGAGATGGCTCTTTTTAAAGAAAGGAGGACTTACATCTAACCCCAGCCATCCCGTTTCTGCGGTTGCTGAGGCGCGGCACGAAACGGTCGCTTGAGGTGACGCATGCGAGCCAGAGGTCATGGAGAGTGAGACGATGGAGTTTCCTCCCTTTTCTCACTCTTGCCGGGCCGCATTCAAGCATTGGAAGAGCGCTATGCGGACTCGGTTGTCTTTGTCAATGATGATTTACGGCCTACCCCGGAAGCTTGTAATTCGATTTCTTTCGGTTGTTAACTGTACGATGAAGATGTGTTGTCTACAGCGGCCTCTGATTCGGAGGACATAATAGGTGATTTGTGCAGTTCTCTCCCTCCAAGCAGACAGGAGAAATGCACTTCCCCATCTTAGATTTCGTTACTGGCGCTGTAGACAAGCTGGGGTTAGAAGGGCAAAGCTTACCAATACCGTGTTCTTCTGTTCGGACTGGATCTGGCTCCTCGAACGTTCACAAAGTGACACCAAAGGTGTTCCCATAGCGATAAGGCTATCGCAGCATCTCATTCCCTATTCAGGGAACCAAGGTTACATACGTAACCGAGACGTTCTTTTGTCACATCACATCCCTATAGGTTAACTTAAAGCTAAAAGCTGTTTACAGGAAACAGAAATTATTAGTTCACCTCCCAAGTCTTTGGGTTCGAGTCATTTTGTTCATCACGTGACAGCCCCATAGGCATAAGGCTATGCAGTCTGTACGGGAAAGAGAAATGATTAGTTCATCTCCCAAATCTTCGGGTCCGAGTTGTTCGTTCTTTTGTGATGTGACCGCTTCCCGGATCAGTATTTAAATCCACTATCATTAACCGGCTGTCAATAAATATCAAACTAACGACCAAAGACTTCAGATTTTAGCCTAGGATCAGATGAATCTTTTAGGATTTCCAAAATTTGTCTCAGACAGCCAAATCGTGGTCAGAATCATACAGTGTGCACCCGGCTTTATAGTGATGGACCATTCTTGAACGATTCGTTCATTTTGAGCGAATCTTTAATATGACTCTGGAATGACGAGTTGTCTCAGAGAGTGATTTGTTAATTTTGTGTTGACCATGTAGTTGAGTTATATTTAGGAATTTAAAGTTGAAAGCATTAACTAACTCTTCATTACCACATTCAATGTTATGTTTGCATGATAGGACTAGGTGTTATGATCCCAATATTCAGCACCATTTAGCTGCACCATATAACATTTTCCCTTCACTGTGAGCAGAACACAGCGAGACGCAGCAATTGTTAGGCTCTGATTTAGGTTCAGCAAGAATCCAGGATCATGGCCTAATCCATGTCCGTGGTACTTGCCTCAATACCCAATAATCAGTCGTGAATTTACAATTGCTTTATGTGTGACTGGGGAACAATAAGAAAAAGGACTAGAAAGTTAAGATGGATAGATGAAGATGGTACAATTCTTCGCTACAGTCATTGGGTGGGGTATGTAATGTTGTACATGATGTGTACTTATCTATCATGGATGTTGCCAGTGAGACACCTTATCTGATGTCCATCAGATCCCAGTTTCTGTGCAAACTTTAGCCTGGGTGAAAGATGCCTTTTGTTGAGGTGATGTTGCCAATGACCTTTGTATGGTGTTTCCACCAATGCAACACATCATCAGTTGTGTACCCCAGCCTCATTGGGTCTTTCGGCCCTTTATCACAAGACACCCTCAGCTGAGGCAGGCCCACCACAGGCTGATCAGACCCGGGTGTGTGTAGGGTTGGGTATCGTTTGAATTTTATCAATTCCGATTCCGATTCTGCTTATCGATTCCGATTATTTTTTATTCCTAGTTTCGATTCCAATGTGATTAAATAATGATATCAAACATTTATCCTGTGTCTCTTTTT
>NW_015627629.1:1647562-1657881 GCF_001515625.1 Sinocyclocheilus rhinocerous
GGTGTGTGTCACTTTGTTACATGGTCATTTGGCAGCCCACACTGTGTCCATCCGCTTCAGCCACAGCCAGTGGCTGCTTCTTTCAGCGACAGTGGCCAGTTCCCTGACTATCCTCCGCTGAACCTGACCTCTGATGCCCAACTCCTTCAGCAGCCTAATAGTGGAACTAGCCACAAAGCCCCGGCAGCCCACTTCCACCGAGTATACTTTCACTGTCCAGCTCCGCTCTTCTGCCTCATCTGCCAAGTTGGCACATTGCAGATTCTTCCTTTTAAAGGCCTCGTTAATGGCCTCTTCCCAAGGGACTGTCAGTTTGACTTTTATGACGATCCTACTGGAGTTGGACCAGAGAACCAGGTCTGGGCACAGATTGGTGACTGCAATTTCGAATGGGAAAGTGAGTCTGTGGATAAAGTCGACTCGCATTTCCCAGTCCCTGGCTATATTCAGCTGGCCTACGTCAGGGGACAGGCACTTAGCCCGCTTTTTCTCCCCTTCCCTAACAAAGGACTGCCTTTTTGGTAAGGTATTCTTGGCATTTTGGGAGATGGCGTTTGTTGACACTCTCTTGGTCTCTATTGCTGCTGCCAAGCACTTCAGTACTTGATTGTGGCACCATGTGTACCTTCCCTGTGTCAGGCAGGTCTTACAACCCACCAGGATATGTCTGAGGTTTGCCGGGGCTGCACACATGTGGCAGGCTGGGTCTTGTCCACAACATACCTGCAAGTTTGTTGGAGAGGGCAACACATCATTTATGGCTGTTACGATAAAACCTGCTGGTTTCTATGCTCCACAGCTCACTCTAAGTGATTTTACGCAGTTCTATACCTTCCCACCTCATCCAGGGCCTTGTTGGGCTTGGGAGACTGCTCTAGCGCATCTAGTTGCTTCCTACTGACGGCATACCTCCTCCACCACCAGGTGTCGCTGTTCCTTTGCTGTTGCCTTTTGCCATTTAGGTGTTATTATTCCCAACCCAAGTCCCCCTCTACCATATTGGACTTGCCCCACAATATCCCGGTGTCTGAGAGCTGCCTTTGCATCAGCAACTGCTGTAACTGGGTTCCATTTCCTCCCTGTCGCCAATGTTGGAGCAGCATCTCTTATGCAGGGATCGCGGGATTCTTTAAGCGTCATCTCCAGCCTCATTTTGGCGTATTTGTACTCCTCCCCAAGGCTTGAAATAGGAAGGGAGAGAGCTCCATTACGTACAGCCCTATGCTGCTAAGGCATCTTGGTAGCCCAATCCATTTCCTCAACTGTGTACTCACCAGTCTCTCCAGGTGCTTGGCGTGAGATAAAGTGAGCTTGTATATGGAA
This sequence comes from Sinocyclocheilus rhinocerous, assembly GCF_001515625.1. Taxonomy (NCBI): domain Eukaryota; kingdom Metazoa; phylum Chordata; class Actinopteri; order Cypriniformes; family Cyprinidae; genus Sinocyclocheilus; species Sinocyclocheilus rhinocerous. Next base: position 1,648,886 of record NW_015627629.1, read on the forward strand.
ATTGGCCACATAAGCCGTGGCAACAAACCAAATTGGAAGCACCACAGCTTCAACTTCCCCGGAAGAGCTGTACCATTGATTCTCTTGAGTCCACTGACTGCCTCTTGCCTGAGTTGTTCCACCTGTTTTGAGTCTTTAAGGTCTGCTGTGTACCAATGTCCAAGGGTTTTGATGGGCTTTTCCATGACCTTTGATAAGGGCTCTCCCACTATACATAAACTGTCATTAGTAAGTCTGCCTTTGACAATGGAGATGCTGCGAGATTTTCCGGGTTTAATCTCCATTTGTGCCCATCTGACATTTTCCTGGAGCTTATCCAGCAGCCGCTTAGTACATGCTTTAGTCATTGTGATGGTAGTCATATCATCCATGTATGCCCTGATTGCAGGGAGCCGCAACCCATTTTTCAAACGTTCCCCTCCAACCACCCAACGGGATGCCGAATTATGCCATAGTGAATGCCAGTGGAGAGATGGTACAACCTGCCATTATGCCAACCTCCAGCTGCTGCCAGGTGGTGGTACTGTCCTGTATGGTAATACAGACCTGAAGATCCCGATGCCTGTCATGCATCTCTCCTGTTATATGTTCTGGAACATGGAAGAAATCGAATTCTGCCCACAGCAGCTTATGTGGCACTGTTCCAAAGGCATTGGCAAGATCTAAGAACACCACATGTAGGTTTTTCTTCTCCTTTTTGGCCATTTGCAACTGGTTCCAAATCATGTTCCAAACATCCTGAGAAGCCCCCTATGCCTGCCTTTTGCACTGAGGTGTCGACAAAATTGTTGTTCTTCAGGAACGCTGACAGTCTCTGCGACACAACGCTGAAGAAAATCTTACCTTCCACATTCAGGAGGCTGATCAGTAGTAGCACGAAACTGATCAGTAGTTGCCAAATTTTTTTCCTTGGGGATTAAAATCCCTCCGGCCCTTCTCCAGGCTTTTGGTATCACCTGCTTTTTCCATGCCACTATCATTAATCTCCAAAAGGTACCTCAAAACTCCAGGGGCATTCTTGTAGAGCTTGTATGGAACACCTTTGGGTCCAGGGGCTGATGCTGATCTTGGCTGCTTTACCGCACTCTCAACTTCGCTCCATTTAGGGGGCTTTATGTCCATCTGGTGCTCCGGCAGTTGAATTGGTGGCATGTCTTCTGGAATGGAGATTGGAACGTGCCTCTGATTGTCAGAATAAGTCTTCCTCATGTGTTCCTCAAGATCTGCTATGGGTACTTTAAGGGTACTGGTTTTCTCCTTGCAAAAGAGACTACTGACGAACTTGTAAGGATCTCTATAGAAGGCAGTCCTGGTTTGCTCGTTCTTCTTTCGTTGCTTTCTCAAGATTTCTGCTCTTCGTAGCGTTGCAAGGCGATGTTTGATATCACCCTGTAGTACCTCTAGGCCTTTACTTTCAGCTTCAGTGGCCTTCTTCCACTGTTTTCTCAGGCTCCTCCTTTCTTTCACAAGTTTGTCAATCTCTTGTTGTCTCCTGGACTTCGGCTGGCCTCCCAGCTCCTTCTGTGACCTCGGCCTCTTGTTTTTCACTCCAAACCTTTGTGTGCCATAGGTGTAGATAATCTCCCCCATCTTCTCCAGTTTCCTTTCTACATCTCCTTTCAGGCCTTTTAGCAGCTGAACGAGATCTGTGTCAATGGTTGCCCACTCGTTGTGGCAGGATTTAGGACAAAGTATCTGCGGTCTCCTTTCATCCATCTTCCTTTCTACTGCTGGATGTGGCTGGGTGGCTTTTGGGTTAATCAGTGGGGGTAAGTTTGCGCCTGGTTGGGCTTTGTCTGGGGTTCTGATACCCTGTGGACTGTGGTGTTTGTCCTGCCACTGGACTTCACCCGACTGATTTGCCCTACCTCTGAGGAAGTATTGGTCAATGCGAGGCCCCTCACTAAGCTCTCTCAGACACTTCTTCCTGCCCTGATGGATTTTAACACCCTTCTCTGATGTTATCTTCGTCCCCAGCCGCAGATGCATCTCTGTAGGTTATGTCCTGTCGGTCCTATTGTTCCAACCTCTGTTGTCCTGTTCTCCTGGGTCATTGTCATTTTCATTCCTAAGTCTGTTACCGTGTGGTCTGTCCATGAAAAAGAACAATCACAGAAATTCACAAATGTATAAATTGTAAGAAATAAAAAGCTATAAAGCTCAAAAAAAAATTTAGACCAGATACATTACATAACTGTAAGAGTTAAAAAAAAAAAACTACGCTCTTGTTTGTGAGGAAGGTTGGGAATTATTAACTAATTTCTTTATTCATTGCTGCAAAAGAACGAACTACTCCGACCCAAAGAGTCGGGAGGTGAACTAATGATTTCTCTTTCCGGTACAGACTGCATAGCATAGATATGTACACATAGATGCCTCATTACCGACTGTTTCAATGGGCCGCCATACCTAAGTCGTCCACTATATTTGAAGGGTCAACTTGACATCATTCTCCATAATTATCAATGAATATTCGAAGATGCCACAATCTTTACATATCTATTTTTCCACCCATCTCTCGCATTCTCACCTGTGAAAGGTTATCCTGTCTCTTCAGGAATTTAAATCCCGGTGTTTTTTACAACCATAGGCTGTGCAGGATTGTGTCATCTTCGAATATTCATTGATTATTATGGTGAATGACGTCAAGTTGACCCTTCCAATATGGCAGATGCGTCTACGTGCTTGGAGTTGTCGAATGAGGCACTTACCTATACATATCTATGCTGCATAGCCTCTAGTCAGTAGGGCTGTCACGTGATGAACGAACGACTCGGTAGGTGAACTAATAATTTATGTTTTCTAAACAGAACCTATTGGATGTTGTACATGCATGGTCAACACGAAATGAACGAATCACTCTCTGAGACAACTTGTCATTCCCGAGTCATATTAAAGATTCAATCAAAATGAACGAAACGTTCAAGAACGACCCATCAACTAGTCGGCAGCACTGCACAGGACTTGCTCGAGAAGGATTTGTCAGTTTGTTTTTAGACCACGAAATCAACAGTGTCACCAAAGTAGTGTGTTTTTGGTTGTGAGAGAAAGATAACCTTGTTCAGTTTCCCAAAGAACCAAGTGTTAAGGGAACAGTGGATGCAGTTTGTTTCTCGGGTTGGAGTTGTGCAAGTGTGTTTGTTTGATTTAAGTCAATTTAAGTCAATATAGTTTTTGTTCCTATTTTATTTATATCAGTGTCACAGCTTGCAGACGATAGCTACACAAAAGCTTTGTGTGCTTGTGACTCTTTAGCTCTGCCCACAGCAGAACTCCAGGAGCTCAACTGTTTTCGCAAAGCTGTATCTGTCTTTTATAAATCTGATAAAACTAAAGACTCTTCAGCGATATGAAGGATGCAATACTACTCTATAGGTATTCAAGATTAACATGAGATTGGCAGAAACGTTGTGTGTTATGTCCGCTTTAATTTTATTATTATTTAAATGATGAAAATTAAACAAATTAATAATTATTATAATTTCATAATTTAAACAATCATAAAATGTAAAATAATAATAATTATTAATGTTAATATTTTTGTTTTATTAATATTTAAATGCTGAGAATTATACGAATTATACAACAATAGTTAAATAATGAATAATAATAATTAAATTAGAAATAATAATAATAATAATTATTATTATTATTATTATTGTATAAACCTTCTGTAGTCCTGTCTCTTTTCAGTGCTGTGCTCCTTGTCTTTTGTCTTCTGTATGAATTTCCACAGTAAGGTCATACAAATTTATGAATGAACCTCTTGTTTTAAAATTTCCCTGGTTATGTGACATTTGTTATGACATCCGCTACTAACATTACAATAAATACAGAGTTCTGGCATGAAACTCTAGATGGCACAGTCCAATAGGTCTAGCTCAATCTGACCTGGCGACATCATTATTACATAGCAGCTGATTGGTTCTCTCCTGTATCGGTAGCCAATGAGCTTACTGCTCAATATTCAAATACCTGGCTTTTGTTTGCTGTAGCAGTTTGTAGCACACTTCAGAAACCCTCCACCTTCCCCAGCTCCCCCTGTATAGATCTGCTACGGGGTGATTCATGTATGCTATATTGGGGTTATTCATATCTGTTATATGTGCAGCAGCAGTATTTCTTACATGCTTACTGCAGCATGTTGTGGATGTATTGGCAGTAGCAAATATCAGTACTTGCTCTGCTGCAGCAGCAGCAGCTTAGCAGATCTCTTCCGCCAAGACCAAGTACATTAACATTAACATTGTCATGTACATTACCATGCCAATCCCTCCGAGAGTTGTCATGACAGAACTTTCGTTAATGCTACAATAAGTAAATCCACTTCACCAACTTTCTCTTTAACAACAATGCGCTACCACAAAAACGGAAGTTCAAAGACATAATTTTAAAGATGGCTGCACATTTGTTTCTCTATAGTGATAATCATATTGAATGGAAAAAATATGGAAAAAATTCAAACAAAAACAGGTTTTCCTTCTTTTTTGTTCTTAGCTGATCGCATGCCTGCATCTTCATGTAGTGTCTTTACATTTCCTTATCAGATATATTTCTGTTGGAGAAAGCCTGACATAATGTATCATGCAGCGTATTGGCTCACAAGACTTTTAAAGGGATTAAAGGGGCGGTCACACTGCACTTTTCGTTCCATTGACTTCCATTCATACGCATGCGAATGCGTAAGACCGGAAACGCAAGCTCATGTGAAAATCGCATTTCGCTGCATTCCAAAGTTCAAGTTTGGTGAACTCTGACCTGCGAATTCGCATCACGTGAAGACGTGTGACCAGTAGAAGATCGATACGTCACTGCGTGACCTCTCTGTACAGAAATTGAGAGAGTACAATATAATTACTATACACAAGTGCATTATTATTAAATTACTTAATGTTGTTCGTTATTTTATATTTATATTTTCCTCAGTAGTCCTGGAAGCAGATTCTTCTGCGTTTGGCTTCCATATGTCAACAGCGCCACCATTCTTTTGACTGGAAGTCAATGGAGAAGATCTCTCAGTGTTTTGTGTAGAAACTGGTCATTTTGACTTTATAATATAAATACTGCACTGTTAATATATCTGTTTAATACAATATCAAGTTTTGGTAAGATTATAGATTTATATCTACACTAGCGTTCAAAAGTTTGGTGTTGGTAAGCTTTTTTTAAAATGTTTTTTTCACCCTAAAATTATGCATCAGATTTAATATTTTCCATTGAAAGTAACAATTATGGGAATTATTGCTGCAATTAACTGTTTTTTTTCAAGAAATGTCAGATTTAGGCTTACAATCAGGGTTAGATGCTTTTACATCCTTGTTATTCACCTAGTATTTCTCTCAGATTTTTAGGAATTATGGGTAGGGTTAGGTTTAGGGGTAGGGATTGGGTTAGGTCTATATTTTTGGACAGTAATGTTGATCCAGGATCAACAAAAGATGTTGATCCAGGAACATGTCTGACTTGGCAAAATCACAGTGACCGCCTGCGCAGATATCAACAGCACAACTGTGTTATAGGTTGCCAGGTTGAGGTCACAAATGGCTTGAAATTTATATGATGTGTCAATTGTGTGAGTAAGATGCGTTTCATACAAGATCAGGCAACTGGACAACCTTGGAATAATATGTGATTATTCGTATAATGAGGTTTGGGCCATACAAATTACAGGAGTTTCCCAGGAGAAATAAAAAAAGGGAAAGGGGATGGGAGATGGGTGTGAAATACAGGAGACTCCCAGGAAAAACGGGAGTGTTGACAGGTATGCTCTAACCAACCTCTAACATTTATGATCTCTAGTCAGAACACTTTAATTAGAAACGTAATTTAATCAGGCTGTAAGAATATTATTTACAAGACTGTTTCACCAATACAATGTTCAATTTTGCAAACTTCAGGAGCTTGATAGAGGGGTTCTTTGCAGTCATTGTTGTAGAGGGAGAAGAGCAGTGGGGAGATCACATATCCCTGGGGGGCTCCAGTGCTGATGGCGTGGATGCTGGATGAGAATTTTCCCAACCTCACTAGCTGCTGCCTGTCTGTCAGGAAGCTGGTGATCCACTGACAGATGGAGGTGGGCACAGAGAGTTGGGTTAATTTGGACTGGAGGAGGTTAGGTGGCATTTCCAAAATGGTGGATGCACAGTTGCTAATGCTTAGTTGCTAAGGGCTGCTTTTCAACTCCAAAAACGCAAAGAACAGACTCCTGAAGTCTGGAGAACAAGAAGTTTAAAGCTTACAGGCTTCCGTACGGAGTGCGCCCACTGTGTCTTCTGGAAACACATGTATTTTCATGCGTTCCGCATACTTGTGTTTTTTAAATAATGCTAATAAACTTTGACATTTGATGATGACATCGTATGAGCCACCAAGGATGCAAGATTGCATAAGAATGCATACTGAGAAACAGCCATGTCTGCATATTTATACTTATGTGCTACAAAAGACACTAAAGCCAGCAGAAACTGATGTTAGCAAGTTGCTAACAGTATGATATTGTAGTAAACACAAAAATACATAGCACACACAAACATATTGGTGATTTGTCCTATTTTTTATTACATAGAAGTACTTTTTTATACAAATTTTAGTGCTGAATACAATATAGTTGTCTATGTCTTGAATTAGCATATTGAATTTGTATAAGTGCCTTATACAGATTTACACAAAATGCTGTGAGAATGAAGCATAATATAAGACAGCATAATTTGGCTCCCTGCAGTTTAAAACAGCCTTTATGTGTGTATATAATGACTAAAAATTCTAAATATATGCAGTTCTCAAGTGTTTTGATACAGAGCCAGCATCATACTGTAGAATTCAGCATTAACCTATGCCATTATCATACAGAAACCTACAGATTAAAACTAGATGAGTAAAGTTTGTAGTCAAACTTTAAGTTGGCTTGATTTTTAGCATGATTAGCATGTTGCTAGCATGATTAGCATGTTTCTAGCATTATTAGCATTTTGATAGCATGTTGCTAGCACAATTAGCATACCAGTAGCATGTTTTAACATGATTTGCAATTTACTAGCATGTTGTTAACATGATTAGCAAGTTACTAACATGTTGCTAGCATGAATCTAGCATGATTAGCATGTTAGTAGCATGATGTTAACATTTTGTTAGCATGATTAACAAGTTACTAGCATTTTTCTAACATGATTAGCATGTTACTAGCATGTTGTTAGCACGATTAGCATGTCACTAGCATGGCAGTATGATTATAGCATGATTAACATGTTACTAGCATGATTCTAGCATGATTAGCATGTTACTAGCATAATGCTAGCATGTTTCTAGCATGTTTAACAAATTGCTAACATGTTGCAAGCATTATTCTAACATAATTAGATAGTTACTAGCATGATTCTAGCATGATTAGCATGTTACTAGCATAATGCTAGCATGTTTCTAGCATGTTTAACAAATTGCTAACATGTTGCAAGCATTATTCTAACATAATTAGATAGTTACTAGCATGATTCTAGCATGATTATCATGTTACTAGCATGATGCTAGCATGTTTCTAACATGTTTAGCAAGTTGCTAACATGTTTCTAGCATGTTTAAAAATTTGCTAGCATGTTTTAACATGATTAGCATGTTACTAGCATGGTGTTAGCATGATTATCAAGTTTGCTAGCATGTTGCTAGCATGATTCTAGTATAATTAGCATGATACTAGCATGATTAGTATGTTACTAGCATGATGTTAACAAGTTGATAACATGTTTCTAACATGTTTAACAATTTGTTAGCATTTTGTTAACATGTTTAACAAGTTGCTAGCATGTTTGGTGATTTGTCCTATTTTTTATTACATAGAAGTACTTTTTTATACAAATTTTAGTGCTGAATACAATATAGTTGTCTATGTCTTGAATTAGCATATTGAATTTGTATAAGTGCCTTATACAGATTTACACAAAATGCTGTGAGAATGAAGCATAATATAAGACAGCATAATTTGGCTCCCTGCAGTTTAAAACAGCCTTTATGTGTGTATATAATGACTAAAAATTCTAAATATATGCAGTTCTCAAGTGTTTTGATACAGAGCCAGCATCATACTGTAGAATTCAGCATTAACCTATGCCATTATCATACAGAAACCTACAGATTAAAACTAGATGAGTAAAGTTTGTAGTCGAACTTTAAGTTGGCTTGATTTTTAGCATGATTAGCATGTTGCTAGCATGATTAGCATGTTTCTAGCATTATTAGCATTTTGATAGCATGTTGCTAGCACAATTAGCATACCAGTAGCATGTTTTTAGCATGATTACATGTTACTAGCATGTTGTTAACATAATTAGCAAGTTACTAACATGTTGCTAGCATGAATCTAGCATGATTAGCATGTTAGTAGCATGATGTTAACATTTTGTTAGCATGATTAACAAGTTACTAGCATTTTTCTAACATGATTAGCATGTTACTAGCATGTTGTTAGCACGATTAGCATGTCACTAGCATGGCAGTATGATTATAGCATGATTAACATGTTACTAGCATGATTCTAGCATGATTAGTATGTTACTAGCATAATGTTAGCATGTTTTTAACATGTTTAGCAAGTTGCTATCATGTTTCTAGCATGTTGGTAGCATGATCCTAGCATGATTAGCAAGTTACTAGCATGTTGTTAACATGATTATCAAGTTAATAACGTTACTAACATGTTGTTAACATGATTAGAATTTTAATAGCATAGTGTTAGCATGAGTAGCAAGTTACTAGCACAATTAACATGTTACTAACATCGTTTTAACATGATTTGCAATTCACTAGCATGTTGTTAACATGATTAGCAAGTTTAGCAATGTTGATAGCATGTTGCTAGCACAATTAGCATGTCACTAGCATGGTGTTAGCATTAGTAGAAAGTTACTAGCATGTTTCTAGCATGATTAACATGTTACTAACATGGTTTTAACATGATTTGCAATTTACTAGCATGTTGTTAACATGATTAGCAAGTTACTAGCATG
>NW_015627629.1:1658047-1665872 GCF_001515625.1 Sinocyclocheilus rhinocerous
CTAACATGTTTAGCAAGTTGCTAACATTTTGATAACATGTTTAAAAATTTGCTAGCATGTTTTAACATGATTAGCATGTTACTAGCATGGTGTTAGCATGATTATCAAGTTTGCTAGCATGTTGCTAGCATGATTCTAGCATGATTAACATGTTACTAGCATGATTATAGCTTGATTAGCATGTTACTAGCATTATTCTAGCATGTTTTTAACATGTTTAGCAAGTTGCTAGCATGATTCTAACATAATTCTAGCATGTATAACAAGTTGCTAGCATGTTTCTAACATGATTAGCAAGTTACTAGCATGGTGTTAGCATGGTTAACAAAGTTACTAGCATTTTGTTAACATCTTTATAGCATGATTAGCAAGTTACTAGCATGCTGCTAGCATGATTCTTGCATGATTAAAATTTCACTAGCATGATTCTAGCATGATTAGCATGTTACTAGCATTATGCTAACATGTTTCTAGCATGTTTATCAAGTTGCTAGCATGTTTCCATCATGATAATCACGTTACTAGCATGGTGTTAGCCATTTTTTTAGCATGATTAACAAGTTACTAGCACATTTCTAGCATGATTAGCATGTTACTAGCATGTTGTTAGCATGTTTCTAGCATGATTAGCAAGTTACTAGCATGTTGTTAGCATGTTTCTATGTCAATCCAGCTAAAATCAGTTGATTCAGTAAAAAAAAAAGACCAGCCTGGCCTGCTAAAAAGTGGCCAAACCACTTTAAAACAGGCTTGGGAGACCAGTCAAAGCAATCAATCAGCTTAGGCTGGTTTTAGCTGGGGTTTTTTTTCTGTAGGGAGTTGTTAAGCTTTGCTATAGCAATAGACAGCTTAAATGCATCATAAGTCTTATTGTATAAAATTTTTCACCCCCTCAATGAAAGTTTATGGGATTTTAGTTGGTTTTGATAGTATGGTTTACGAAAACCGTAAGCCAGATCAGTTAGAAAAGATATAGCAACCCGAGTCAGACCAGTCTGAAGGTCTGTCCCGAGTTTGGTGTTTGTAGTTTTAAAAGTCTAGGAGGAGATACATTTTAAAATTTGGTCTCAGAAGAAGAAGAAGAAGAAGTTTAAATTGGATTTCAGTAAGTTGGCTTGAAAATGCCAACTTAATTACAGTGCGATTATAGTCGATTAAGTATTAAAATGAGGTTAAAGCGATCATGAAACATAAGAAGTAAATCCCCAAATCTTCTTTAGGCGACAATCCAAAGACTTATCCACTTGTTATTTACCACAGATCATTTTCCCACCATTTTGGCTCTGTTTGATTCTCTGTTGCCCCCCGAGTGTATTTGTGTATTTTTGACTGCTCTTTCAGCCTGCTTGAACCCTAAAGTCTCTTTTGCGCACACACAGGTGGCCAGCCTGTTATAGCATAATTATTATAATTATCTCATTCTTTTTTTCTGATACCATTAGCAGCACTTAAATAGTACTTTTAAATAGAATGGATCAAGTGGCCAAATATTTGCTAGTGTAAAGAACATGAGAATCCCAAGGCAGAATGCAAACAGCAATTAGCCGTCTTTCTTCACCCTTACAATTTTAGAAAATAATGGTCAGATTCTTCAAGAGCCACGCAACTCACATTACACAAATCACACGCCACCAAAGTCATCTCCTGTTACCTCGTAAAGGAAGTTCTGCTTTATTTTTCTCTAGTTTTGAAGCAGAACACCACCTGGAAAATGTCACTGCCATGTCAAGTGACAAAATTGTCACCCTTTGTTTATCCTGAATAAGCAATAATTGGCAATAATTGAAGCTATTAGTGGGTATTAACCCAGAACTTGTGTGGCACTCCGCAGGGTTATTCTTCTCTATGCCAACCCATTAAATCTAAACACCATTTAAGCTCGGCAGCATATTTAGTTAATTATTCCTTTAATTGCTTGTTTATGTCTAGTAATTACAACCACGGGTGACACAAAGACTTAGCATTGCACATTCAAATAGAATTCCAACATCAGACAAGGCGATTATGGCAGAAATGGCAAGGGCCAGACAGACGTGCCCTTCCCTCATTTCCCTGTGAAGCCAGTCAATAAACAATCTGCATATCTTTAGTCCATCAATATTTAATAGCAGCCAGCTAAAGGGCTCCTCTCTCAGGCTCAGTCAGGTTTGATGTTTGATGCTTTGAAATGTTCCACAGACAGCAATCGCGCGGTCCCCGTAGGGTTTGGGCGCGCTGTGTCTTTGTATTTGTGTGTGTTCGCCAGAGTGTGTATGTGTACACATTTTTCTTTTGAAAGCATGCACTAATGTGTGTATTCTGGGCTATCTGCAATGTTGAGTATAAATACTTCTCAACTGGTTTTGCTTTGGAATCCATTTACATTAGACAAAGTTGTGACCCAACACAGTAAATAAAGGCTATACACTGTATATTCATCTGTATTACATAAAACATTTTACAACATTTAAACCACAGAAAAAAAAACCTTTTCATGTGTGTCCTTTTCATGAATGCATAATTTGACCAGTTTATTAAAGTCACATCTAAATTTGCACACAATTAGTTTATTAGTTTCATTTTATTATTTGCATTTAGTATTGTTTTTTTTCCCTTTTGACCCCAAGACTGTAGAATTTTATTCTCAATTTATAATGTGATTGAGATTTAAACTACCTTTCTTTCTTTCTTTCTTTCTTTCTTTCTTTCTTTCTTGCTTGTCTTTCTTTCTTTCTTGCTTGCTTGCTTGCTTGCTTTCAGGTTTCAAGGGTTCCAGCTTTGCTGTGGTAGTTTGTAGGGATGCACAATTTTGCCCAAAATCATGTATTAATATAATAATAATAATAATAATAATAATAATTAGTATTATTATTATTATTATTATAAAAAATAAACAAAATGAACATATTGCTATAAGATATTTTCATTGTAAATTTACAAAGTGAGTATTTAAGAAAGTAAAACAAACCTTTTTTATTTCTCATTGCAACTGTAAAATTATAGTACTACTATTTGTGTCTTCTTCATTTTCAAATGTTAAATCAGTGAGCATGTATTTTGGTGTAAAACCACAGGGTTAAAGCTTCTCTGTTTTTTGTCAAAAGGTTTATACATGCTTCTCATTAAAAATCTAGTGAAATATTTGGCGCATATTGCGTTATAAAATGCACGTTATAAGCGATGCAAACTTACAGTGTTTGCAGAGATGGAAATTGTGTAAAGCAGCATTTCACAGCCTTTGTGATTTGATAATCACACTAAGCCATATTGCAATTTCAATTTTATTCCAATAAATTTTTTAGTCCTACTAAAAATCCAACCCAACAATTTCCTTTTGTTTATGATTTACTGGATAATGATTATTTCATTATTATTTTATCAATTTCTATTACTTTTCCAGGTCTAAATATCACAATCTCTCATATATCTAGATGTTTAAAAGAGACCTATTATGCAAAATTCACTTGGCAGCGTGTGTACACAAACACCCTATAATGATAAAAATCCACCCACTGTTTTTTTTTTTTTTTAATCCCCATAAATCATAAGCAGTGTCTCAGAAGAAGCCGTTCGCAGAATCTGTGCAAAATGACAAGAAGGTATAACTGCAGGCTGGAGCAGTGGGCGTGCTGAAAGGTAGGGAGCGTGGCTAAAGGGCTTTCTCATTGTTTAGGGTTTCGACCTTTTGCCACTCCCATTACTCTGACCTGCACCAACCCTTGTCTCCAAATTGACGTCACTTTGTACAGGCCCCGCCCACGACTGTTGACGGACACTGCCGTATTAGTAGAGACCCATTCCTGAGTGAGCCGCACACAATCAACCATGTTTATCTTCACGCTAGAGCCAGTGTTGCCAAGTCCGCTGTTTTCCCACAGAATTGAACAGGAGTTTAGAGAAGCAATTGGGCGGGTTTTGTTGTGAAAACCTGGCAACCCTGGCTAGTGCATTTAAAAGCAGCATTCAAGAAGGAAATGTCTAATTAAGGCTAGAGAAGTTATTTGGTCTAGAGCAGTGAGTGAATTTCTGTTTTATTTTATTTTTATTTTCATTTTTCTATTTTATTGTTTGGGTCATATTATCAGCATAGACAGCAGTAGATACCATATATTTACACTGCTGTCAATTAATACACAGATCTTATATAAATATTCAATTTATTTCCCAGCTGTTTACATTCACAGACATAACTAACTGTGATTTATGTAAATCATGTGTGTTTTTGACATAACCTTGTGTGTATTTGACAGTTTAAGCACAATAAGACATGAATGAGAACTTAGTTTGGTACATGCCGATTGACAGCCGCTTTGTGTGTGCGTGCTTCAGATGTGTGCGCTCAGAAAACCCTATATCAGAAGTTTAAACTGATATGGCTTTAAAATGCATGCAAATAAGTTTTCAGTGCGATAGACATGATGATCAAAACCCAAAATGAAGTCCCTTCAAGGCAAGTGATGTTACTTGGCGGCCATCTTTGAAACGCCTCTCGGGCATGCAAGTGCAGCTCCTATCTCTTTGAATGAGGAAACATCAAATTCTCCAAAACTGTTCGCTAATCTTACGATTAAATTTCATATTTAAAATCACCAATGAAATCTGAAACAACTGTCTCATATATATTGTTTCTTATGCTTCAATAGCATTAAAAAGGCTTATTTTTTCAGACTACACCAGCCAATGTACATGCGCGCACATCTCAGAATGCTGAATGTTTATATAGCAACCGGGACTTCTAACGGCAGCTGCAGTGACGCGATGACTTTACAGATTAGCGATTGGCTCTTTTACTCAGAAGGCAGGGCGTCCTTCGATAGAGCGGCCAGATTGAGCTTTGCATTTTTTCCCCATTCAAAACTATACGAGTGACACATCTTGGGTATTCTATAGTCTTTGTCAAAACCCATGTTTTGTGATGGCAGTGTATCCGAGGCACGAGTTGAAAAGGCACAGCCCTATCCTGGAAAAGGGGGTGAGGAGCAGCAGCTCATTTGCATTTAAAGATGCATTCACGAAAAATGTGTTTTTGCTTCTACTCAAAATGGGCATTTTCAAAATTATATAATAAATTATCTGGGGGATATTTTGAGCTGAAACTTCACAGACTCATTCTGGGGACAACTGGGTCTTGTATTACATCTTGTAAAAAAGGGCATAATAGATTCCCTTTAAAGACAGTGGGAACCCTGTTTTTGCTTCTTCTTCTTTTTAAAAAAAAAAAAAAATAGCTTGAGGGGGTAAATTAAAAAGAAGAAAAACCTTTATTTTTTATTTTTTTTTGCTTATTATAATGCTTGTTTTTTTTCTTGTCCTTTTAAGTCATCTTGAGCACCCCTTCGAAGTTTTCTAAGCTCCCTAGTGGGCCTGGCCTGATTGAGAATCACTGCTATAAAGGTGGTATGTAAATGCCATCTTTGAGAAATCGTGGTGTATTCAAAAGGTCGGACAGTCCACTCCAAAACAACAAAAGCTACTAGCCCTGCTGTATTAGTAAATGGTCTGTGTATGTGTTTGTGAGTGTGTTTGTGAGTGTGTGTGCGGTTGGGGTGGTGTTAGCCATTCTGAACTGAATTTTAATGATCAAAACAAATGAGCCAGTTCAGACCCACAATTAGTGGACAGTCATGGCTATGTGTTGCCTGTAAATGAGCAACACGACAGCCTCTTTACCCCCTCTGGAGTAAACCTCTGCCCCTGGAGAAGCCTCATTAACTGAGCTGGGTTATGGGGGAAAGGGGGTGAAGGGGCTCTTTAAAGCTCAATAACCCTGGAGAGCTGGGGTGGAACCTGTTCTAGACAGTATTAGTTCAAGGTGTGGCTGTCAATCATCCTTTCTTGTGACTCTAATTTAATGGCTAATAATTTGTGTCTTTTTCCATCTACAAGATTGATGGCCATATTACATGGATTTAACATCCTTACTACTTCTATATACTGTAGATGAAAATGCTTCTTTCTTTTTTTTAGCAAGTAATTTAATTGCAGCTGTGTATCACTGCGTTAAAAAGTGCATCAGCACGGTGGATTTCATGGATCAGTTTTGTATTTGACTAAGTACTTGTACTTTTACAGTGTAAAATATTGTAATTTTTACAGAAAAAAGAAGCTAAAAATGCTACAGTGAACTTTCTATTGTTCCACCTGTATTATTACGGTGATTATCAGTACATTTTAAGGTAAAAAGCTGATTTTTTTGTAGTGCAAGCTTGGCATATTATCATTATATCACTTAATGAAATATATGGTTGTAAGTAGTAAAATATGTCCCCAATATACATACATTAAAAGTTGTTGTTCCCATATGTTTTACAGGCAATTTCTTGCAACACAGCTATTTTTCTTTTAACATAAATTTAACAAAATATATATATATCTATATTTTATTTTTATTATTGCTCAGACATTTGAATAAAATACATTTGAATGTATTAAACTTTGGTGTATGACTTGTGCACCATTTATGCTATGGATATAAATGATACCTCAAAGAGGTGTGCTGTCAATTTACTAAGTGTTTGCCTGGTGGATAAAAGGGAAAAAATTCACATAGACTTATACTGAAGGAAGAACCAGAACATATGAAAATAAAAAAGCTCTATTGACTTGGACCAATAATTAACCACCTTGCAACCACATAGCAATGTGGATATTGCTAGACTGGCACCAGAAAGTATTTTGGTTATTAATGTACTAGTTTGGATACTATGCATCGGTTGTTGATTGGATTAGCATCAGCCTGGTTCCCTCAACAAAAACCCAATTTTCGTTCACCTTAATAATCTTCACAAATAAACACTTTTACTTCAACACAATTACAATTAACTTAAATGATTTTAGCAAATGGCTGCAATATAACAAAGAGTGAAAAATTTAAGGGGGTCTGAATACTTTCCGTACCCACTGTATATATAATTTGTAAATTACTGTTTGTGTTATTTGACTTCAGGTCAATGGAATCGGAAGTGCTACAATGCCAACTCGTTTTCAGGTTTTGGCCTACAAAAATATGTCATGCCTGCAGCACTCTGTTATTGTTTTCCAAGCTATTTCAAAGAATACAATGATAGTACCATGGTACTAAAATGATATGCTACTTTTGTACCATATATTGGTATTCTAATTAGTCTCAGTGTGTTGTTGTTTGGTTTTGGGCCTGCTAATGATGATCTTTTGTTTAGCGGTTAGCACAGTTTTTGTTAAAAAAATTTCAGAGGCCCAATGTTGAAATATAAGAGAACGACTCGGCTCCCTGTGGAATCGAGCCTTGTTGTGGATTTGACCCACGTACGGCGGCTTCAGCACTCCTAGGGAGTGACACTGATAGCTTCACAGCAGAGGGCAGCTGTCTATTAACATTTAAATGAACTTCCTTAGAAAGAGATAATATTATGAAAGAAAATGAAGAATTAGCGTAATGCTCAGGTCTTAGCTGGTTGGAACGAGCTCTCACTCGCCGTTGGAAGGTAATAAGTGCCTCCCAATTACACCTAATTAATTCTAATAGGCCTTCTCCATTTACAGTATATCCACGCTCAATATGGAGGATTTTGGTCTTATTTCTTACACAGTAAGGCCTTGATCAGACAGAACGCGTTTTTATTGGTGAGAGGCGCCTTTTTTAAACAGTTTTCTATTGGCAGTGAGCATTTTGCACGCTGTTTATGTGCCCTGGGCGCCTCGCATGAAGTAAAAAAAAAACAACAACAACTCTGAGCTGAAAAGCACCCGACGTCATTCTAGTTTTTTTTCTTCTCTCCATCATCCATCATATAATCGAATGAATGGAGAGTCCGACTTTCCGTTGTGATGACGGAAGCATTTTTTTTTTTTTTTTTTGTTGACAGAA
>NW_015627629.1:1666261-1680623 GCF_001515625.1 Sinocyclocheilus rhinocerous
TATGATGACAGAAGCTTTCAGTTGCTGGGAATGTCCAGAGAAATTTGTGGTGGCTGTCGCGGGTTACCCGGACCTGTATTTTAAATTTAAGTTTCTTATAATATGATAGTTTACTTAACAGCAAACCAAAGATTCTAGAGTTTATGCTATAATCCTTGATTAGACTGACAGGACAGCTGATTCGGTGGTTGCCTAGCAAGATAAAAAAAAAAACGCAGCGTAGGCCTACTGCTTTTTTATGAATTAAAAAAAGGCAATGCGGTGCCCCTCGTGTTTTCAAACCTGAAAAAGGTGTTCTGTCTGACCGGGGCCTAAAAGTACAGTTAACTAATGACTGATGGGGATATAATCATTTTGTCACTTCCTAATAAATGCAAATTTATTGTGTTGCTAATGCCGTAGCAGTATTTCGTTTGTTGCA
This sequence comes from Sinocyclocheilus rhinocerous, assembly GCF_001515625.1. Classification (NCBI taxonomy): domain Eukaryota; kingdom Metazoa; phylum Chordata; class Actinopteri; order Cypriniformes; family Cyprinidae; genus Sinocyclocheilus; species Sinocyclocheilus rhinocerous. Next base: position 1,666,683 of record NW_015627629.1, read on the forward strand.
TTGTGCGACTGAAGTCCAATGCATTATTAGTGTATATGTAAATGTGCATTGCTGCAGTGTTTAACTAACAATATATATACATCTCTGAAGATATATATATCTCAACTGGGACTGGATAAGTAGCAATTGTACCTGCTCAAAAAACAGTTTAACAAAAGCTATACAAAATGTATTGCATCATCTTAAAATGCTTTTACTCAGAGCTATTGACAAGGAATAATTTCAATCTTCCATGCTACAGTTTTCTTGTATTTTCTTTGTTTGCATTGGCCTTAGTTGACGCAGGCCATATGCTGTGTGTAGAGCAATATTTGGTTAAATATCACTGAATGACTGGCAGCTGAGATGAGATTCATTGTGTCCTTTGTTCTGTTGAGCAAATTGGAGTGTGCTGTAGAGGGTGGGCTCCGATTAGACAGCTTTGGAATACTGCCACCATATGGAGGAGGTGTAAACTTAGCCAGGGATTGTTATAGAACAGATTGATGATGACCCTTGTGAAAAAGTACACTTTGGCGTGCTTTTTCAAAGAGCGCTATTACAGAAATAATATGCCTGAAAAGAATATGCTTAACCCTCATGTGGTGTTCGGGTCCTTTTTGGTCTGAAAATTTTTTATTTTTCCCGAAAATACTAATTAATGTTATTGCATTGGACTGAAATTTTGTGACTTTGTTCACAAAGGGTATAACTACTTCTAAAAAATTTTTTGATCATTTTCATACTTTTCTGGGGGAGATTTTTCTCCTTGTTACACCCGTGATGACTTTGTGCCATTTTGTACAAAATAAAATCATTTAAAAGCAAACTCCCTGATTAAACATTAAAGTACACTAGTGTGATAAACAGTAAAAATTTTCGTCTGTTTTTATTTAATATTGTGAAAATTATTCATAAATAATGCTTTTTTCACTCAAAAAATGAGGTGCCTACTCTCAGATAAATGATGCCTACGATTAATTAGAAGCAAATGTAAATACAAAACCAGTCCTAAATGAAAGAAAAGAAGTTGACAAAAAGATTGAATCTAATATTTGGTGATAATATAGCATAATGAGTGATTTATAAGCAATTTTTGAGGCCGGGTCCTTTTTGCTCTGTAACCTCGTTAGTTTGAAAGGGTTCTGAACACAACACAAGGGTTAAATACAAACTGAATGTACAGTAGTGTTTATAGAAACTGAACTGCATGTTAATTGTCTTAAATTAAAATGTATTACAGTTGAAATTAAATGCAGTTAGCTGAACTTAAAAAAAAAAATTGACCCACTTAAGTAGAACCTTTATGTGATTTCATAATTGTTTTGTTTTTAAAAGATGGTTCAAGTGTAGATCCTACAGCCAAATGTACTGAAACATATTTATGATAAAGTAAAATATAATGTAGTTTCTATTGAAACTTGTATGTCATGTATTTAAATATATTTTAATTACACATTTGCAATGGTGAAGCTGCAATTTAGTACATTTATAATATTTTAACTTTAAATGTAATATTGAACAACATTCTACAGATAAAAGTATATTAAAAGGCATGTGATTTAGTTACTCAAGACATCAAAGTGTACTTCTTTAAATCACAACATTTTAAAAATCATTTAAAATATAAATTAAAACTTTTAATTTGACTACTACAAAACCCACTTTTTAAAATTGTGCTTAGTTTGTTAAGAAACTGGTGATTGTGTACTTGCTTTATGTACACTACAAGTGCACATTCAATACAATTAAACACACTTTTCCACAAGGGGATGCTACTTGGAGTAAATTAATTTGCTTAGCATAAAAAATGAAACAATCAAAATAGATATGTTAAATAGTCTCATCTAAAAGTCTAGTGCTTTTGAAAGTTTTTCTTCATCTTTTATTTCAATGCCCAGATTCGGCTCCTCTTCAGTCTACCTGTTGAATTAGCTTTGTCAATTTAGAATTAGCTTCCTGGCTATTAGCTTTGGAATGGATTGCACATAAAATAGTCGAAGAAATGTTTAATTAAACACACTAATCATGAATCAAGTCAGCATTTCTAATCTGATTAACCAAATTGAATTGTTTATTGCTAATTAATATTCTGTAATTAAATACAACCCAAAACACTGAAGTATTTGGTCACCTTTATAGGATTTTGCATTAGCACCAAAGATTAATCTTTGTATCTTTTTGATTCCAATAAGGAGTGACATAAGATTTATAGATTGACAAAAGGTTTCAGCTGAACTTTTATGCATTCTTCATTTATTTATTATGTTACAGAAAGTTTATCATTTATTTAATACAAATGGCACTAGCATTTTAATCTATTTTAGCTTAAATCACGGATGTGAGCCGCAGCTCTGTTGTTTCTGTTAAGTGACTGTCTTTTGATTTTGCGTCTCCATTAGACGACAGAGCACCATTGTGGAAATGCTAATGAACTTGGATGTCTCCACACAGTGATGGAGTGCTGCCGGTGACAAATCCTTTATTCAACGGAGCTAGCCTTGATGTATAGCGCAATTTCCACCTTTTTTTTATTTAATCTATAACTTAATTCCAACAAAGTAATAAAATAACCTGAAGGCGCCTTACTGCAATCGTTTAGTGATGCCTGCTCAGTGAGTGTGAGTGGCCTCTAAATGCACATCGGTACGACTTTATGGCTCAGTGCCTTGGCAGATAGATGCTTATCACTGTGTCAGATCTGAGCTCTCCATAGCCCCCCTAGAGGTGATGGGATCATTTTGGGGGTCAGTAGAGGATATTTGAAGATGATTTAATGTGTTTAACCCAGTGCAATATGGTGGTGGGTGTGGTCTCAAATGCGAACACTGAGCTACATATTACTTATGCATCTATTGGGGTTTTACACAAAGAAAAAATGCTTTCTGATATTAAGTTTATATTACTAATATGAGTGGTGCCACTACAATGCTAGAGAGTTTTGTTTGCTAGGGCATTGCTATGCAGTTGCTAAGGTGTTCAAATTGTTTTAACATATTGCTAGGTGGTTGCTAGGGTGCACTGGTTGGTTGCAAGGTGGTTGCTTACAGACATGCCAATAGAACCCACCTCCAAATCTACATGATATTCTGGCCATTAGATAAGTCTTGATTTCCTCCTGCAATGTAAATCTAGTGGCATTTTTACAGTTTTATTGTCCGACGGGTGAAAATCATAATTGCTTATATACACACTGTAAGTACATTATAATTAATAATATGCACATTAAAAAAAGAATACCTTATTTGGAAAGGCATGATTAATGACTTCATTACAAATCAATCATTTGTAATTCCATAGCCTACCAACCAACAAATAAACAAACAAACAAAATATTTATCATACTAATTCTGCATTTATAATCTAAAATTAGAATGCAGTGGTCTTTGAATACAAACTTGCTAAAGTGTGAACTATAACACTTTTTAAAGCTTTTTTTTACGTAAGTTTGTAATAAAAATGTTAAATCATTTTATGAATTAAGGGGTGATCACACTACACTTTTTGATCCATTGACTTTTGTTTGTATGTATGCGAATGTGTGTAGACAGTAAACGCAAGCTCATGTGAATTTCACTGCATTCCAAAGTTCATGAGTGTGACATCACATTATGACCGGAGTATTCCATAGTATTTTTTATTATTATTTTTTTTTTTTCCTCCATGGAAGTCAATGGCTACCAGCAGCTTTTTGGTTACCAACATTCATCTTCTTTTATGATAAAAAAAGAAAGAAACTCATACAGGTTAGGAACAACTTGAGGGCGAGTAAATGATGACAGAATTTTTTTTTTATGTGAACTATCAATTTAAGTCTAGTGTGACCATGATATTATGTAAGGCATATTTGCTATATGGAAACTACATGGAATAGTATAGAGCCCCCCCTCATGATATGCTGAAGAAAAAATAGACATTGTAGCTATGAAATAAGATCCCCCCCCCATGAACGTCTTCATTTGTGGCCATGTTTTATTAACTCGTTCCCTTGTTTTACTTAAATTGTGGCCATGTTGGACAAATTTGTTTCCTCATTTTAGTTCAATCATGACTATGTTGTACTTGTGACTACATCATGAGAACTGATGACCAAAAATCATGAGAATTAATACGGGGTGCTGTCCAATATACTGTAGCGATAGACCTACAGTATTTTAAATGGTCTTTTCATTTACTTTTGATGCACTACCCATTTAAGCCCCGCCCACATCCTGATTCTATCTGAATACAGATGCAGAAACATAATATTCTCATTGGAACATATACAGACACGTATACAGACAATGGCTTTGTTGCAAAAATAAGTATGTTCCTTATCGCCGCCCTAGAGGCAAGATTGTTTCATCGGTAGGAACATAAAGACCACCGCAGTGTCTACTTCTGTGCCCACCCAGTGATGCAAGAACTATGATACCCTATTTATAATATGCCTTTGAGAGGCTGAGAATGGGAAAGGGATTTGTCTTACCTATATCATGACCCACTGAACATTCCCAAGGTGCCCTACCCAGAGGTATAAAAAAGCCTTTAGCTCCCCTCAACAGTACACTTCTTATTCTGGGAGGGCCTCCCCGGGGAGGATTTAATTAACCAGTCAGTGCATTTGGGACGATTTAATCCCAGAAGCCTCATTTATCTCCATAGCCACACATTGCAAAGGTCAGACTGCGGAAGAGCGCCGCCCTGGATTAACGCTCTGCGCTTTGCACATTATGTACAGTGGCTCTTCACAGCAAGGCGATTAGGCAGGAGCATATTCAACATGGAGGATTAACCCTTACATGCTTTCGTGTGTGAAGGGCTAACTGTGTATACAACACCATAGGCGTGTTCAGTTGTGTTTTGAGCTGAGTTTGTTTGCCCTTGGGCATATTTTTAACAATATGTGCCGATTACAAATGAAAAAGAACCACCCAGGAAGAGAAACCAACAGCAAATGTTTGGAAAAGCATTGAGGTTACGAGAATAATTATAAGAGAAGAGAATAAGAAATGAGGTTATGAATTAGATTACTTTCTAAAAAGATGAGCTATGAATTTCCATATTAAGCAGAACTTTTTCATTTTTATTTTTAAGCGTTATTTTGCGTTATTTTTATGTTGTAAATTATATAAAAAAATATATACATACATGCATTCTTTTATGGATTATACAAGGAATAATCCATGAATATTATAAATACAAATTAATTTTATAAATACAAAAGAGTTGCTTCTAAAAATGGGCTGTATGTATTTCAAATACATTCTGGTTTAAGCTCTGGCCAAACCAGATTCTTAAGGCCTGTTCGTTTCAAGAATGATAACTATAAAGATAACTAAAAATAACTATATTAATGTCCTCACCAGTGTATAATATTGAAAATGGATTGGCTATTAGTGTTTTTATCATTCATCGGTTGGAAAAAAAAATGCTCTGAAAATGATTCCAACGATATTGTTCCTGTGTTGTAATCATTGTAGTGATGTGGACTTTTTGGATTTTTATAGAATTAGATCTCAAATATAATTTGCAATTGACCCTTCGCAGGGAGTTTGATTGACAGTCGACCTGACCAATCATAAGGCCGAATCTGCCATTTTTGTCAAAAAAAAAAACAGACAGGATTAACGTTGGTGGACTTGAGCTTGAAAAATTGTTCATTCATGTTTTTTTTCATGCTATAACTAGTAAAGAGGAAGAGATGATTGGCAAAATTTTAAAGCTGAGACTTTGTTTCATACCAAAGTAAGCTGCTCTTTCTTGTCTGTCGGCACGTTGTCAGTTTCCTCTTTGGTATGTGTTAGAAATCATTAACAACGGTCCCTCTAGATTCTCTTTGCCACCTCAGATATTCTCAATCCCTCAAAGTGGATATAACGGCCGGGAAGTAAGAAAACACACATTCATATGTATTCTCAATACTTCAACTTTATTCATAGATACAAAGATATTATATAGGCATATGTCGAGGGGAGTTTCAACCCTTTAACCAATGAGGATATAGATGACATACATATAGGATCTTTGGCCAAGAATATGTGTTTATATAAAATGGCCATATGAACAGAAAAACATGGACATATTAGGAATAGACTTTTGCGAAGGAGGCTAAACTATCTTCATGGTTTCATCACGAACCTCATTCCTAGCTATCATGTCCTTATTCAGACATTTGAATCAAGAGAAGCTAATGTATACATTTGCGCATGCATAGCTCGAATGTGAGTAAGAGACATTAAAACACCATACAAGAGAGAGAGAACAGATAGAGGAGGGAGAGTGAGAGGGAGAGGGAAAGAAAGGAGGGGTGAGGCATTCTCAAGACAGAGAGTGTTTTCTAACAGTATGCGATTGTATTTTTCACTGTGTATTTTTCAAGTGAACTATTCCTTTAATTTTTCATGACTCAAGCTATAAAACAGTCATTAAACAAACTAAACAAAATAAAACCAAGAATGCAATTTTTACGTATTTTATCTTGTATATGTAGTAATCTTAAACTGATTACCAAAAGATCATAGGGACAAAAACTATTTTTCAATGTATGATACAATATATATATAATTTTGTGGACATGTGGTTTAAAGAGCCGTATATGCGTCTCTGTCCTCCTGGGATGAACTGCTACACAATCCTATGATTTGTCTGCTTACAGCTTTAAATATGAGAGGATCTCATCCTCATGTCCTCCTTATACCTGGATCTACATTTTAATGGGCTCATTACCGCATGGACTGTTGAGTGGCTCGGCGAAGTCTAAATGGGGCCCCTATATCCTCAATGGATTCCATTCAGACCACTTCGGCACAAGGTTTGGGGCCGTGGTGAGCCAGACCTCAGATAATCCATTTTTCCACCTTACTTGTCATTGTGTTAGGGGCTAAACCATGTGACGCTATCGATAAGACCGCCCAGCAGGGGTTAAAGCAGTGTTCATCACCAATCCCTGCCCCAATCTAACATATGAAATATTCAGCAGGCCGATTGAGTATTATTGTTAATACCTGGCTGTACATACTGTTGAAATATTAATAAGCAATATGTTCGCTATAATTTGATTAATGCATGACTAGATCAGATGTGAGTCTGAACACTGCAATTTAAATCCCTTGAAAAAAAGCTGATGGTGGATTTTTAAATAATATAGGAAATCATGATCCGCACTCACGAAAACAGTCCTCTTTTTTCTTTCTTTTTTACATTCATCATTGATGGGAAAAGACACAAACGTTTCAGCTAAATGCCTTCCTCAGTATGCAAAAGCTTTGGAAGGAAGGCTTTGAGACGAAACGTTTGTGTCTGATTAAGGGATACTAAGTAATTTAAAACACGTCGACGCACCAAAATAAAAAGATTAAGTGACGGAAGAGCACGGTGCAACCAGCGTCATAGGATTTTTAAATAATACAATTAATTATGTTCCGTCAATTCAATGCAGATATACAAATATATCCGGTAAACATAATACAAGATAAACAAATATTTAGTTCCCCTTCAGGAACTCGAGCTGCATCGGAAAACGCTATGGGAAAGCCTTCAGCGTGACCGTGCTCTGAATCACGTGTGTAATCAGTCCAATGGATGGGCGAGACATCACGGGCAGGTGACTTGGCGACCAGGAAGCTATAAAAGCACATGCAGTGAAAACGTCGTCAGCTTTCTGTCATTCAAGCGCTCTGTGTGTGTGTGTCAGTCAAATCTCTGTTGTGAGTCTTATTTAGTGTTGTTTGTCCACTATAAGCTCCATGTGTGTCTAAAGTTGAGGCAAAGACAAAACATTTGGGCGAGAGCAGACAGCGCTATAGTCTGCTCTCTAGCTCTGGGGGCTGCCGGGCGGGAGCAGCCCCCTCCGTGTACCAGCTCCTCATACCGGGAGGCTCAAAAGCAGAGAGTCGCCTCCCGTACTCCCCCGAGTCTGGGTCGAGGCCTTCGAAGTCTAAGCTGGATCTGCGGATCGTACACCTCATCACACGGTGCCCGTCACTCCTCAGTGCCCTCAGGAGATCGGTCTGCCAACCCTGCCACCCATGGTGCTTCAGGGCGCAGCCGTCTCCCGCGAGCGCTTCTCTCAGTTATCGCCAGGAAACATAGCTGTGCTAAGAAGCTCGCCACCTCTTCGGAGGTCTCTAGAGCAGCTAGTTCGGCTGTCCCCTGCCGAATCGCCGCTTCAGGGCACCGAGCTGGCTGCTCTGATTACACCAGAGGTCAGTCTCGAAAGACTGATTCCCTTAGTAGACTATTTAGCAGCATGGAAACTACTGCCAAACGTGTCTCAGTGGGTCCTGCACACTGTAGAGAGAGGCTACCGAATCCAGTTCGGTTCTCCTCCGCCTCGTTTCAATGGGGTCATTCCCACGCTGGTGGGCCCCGAGCAGACTTTGGCAATGAAACAAGAAGTAGACATTCTCTTGAGGAAGGAGGCCATCGAGGTGGTCCATTGTTCATTGTTCCGAAGAAGGATGGAGGGTTGCATCCAATTTTAGATCTGCGTTAGTTGAACCACTCAGTCATACGACTGAAGTTCAGGATGCTTACACTCAAACAAGTCGTGTCTCAGATCAGGCCCGAGGCCAGATGAAGTGTGTGGATTCTGCTCTTGCTCCCCTGTGACTCCAGGGCATCCGCATACTCAATTATATTGACGATTGGTTGATATTAGCTCAATCGGAGCAGGTGGCAGTTCGGCATCGAGATGTCGTTCTCGCCCATATGAAAGAGCTGGGGTTAAGGCTAAACGCCAAGAAAAGTGTGCTTTCTCCATTACAGAGAACCACTTATCTGGTCGTGGTGTGGGATTCGACCACGATGCAGGCGCGTCTGTCCCCTGCTCGGATCGAGTCGATCCTCACTGCAGTCGCGAGAGTGAAAGAAGGCCGATCACTCACTGTCAAGCAATTTAAAAAACTGCTGGGTCTGATGGCAGCTGCGTCCAACGTGATACCATTTGGCCTGCTGTACATGAGACCCCTACAGTGGTGGCTCAAGACCAAGGGGTTCTCCCCGAGGGGAAACCCGCTTCGCATGTTCAAGGTCACATGGCGCTGCCTACGTGCCTTAGACATGTGGAGGAAACCTTGGTTCTTGTCACAGGGCCTGGTGCTGGGAGCTCCTTGTCGCCAAGTAACGCTAGCGACGGATGCATCTCTCACCGTCTGGGGAGCGGTCATGAGTGACCCACTCCACCCTGAAGGTCTACGTGGCGGCCATTGCGGCCTACCATGCCCATCTTGGTGGCCAGTCAGTGGGCAGGCACCCCCTAGTTACACGGTTCCTCCACGGTGCGCTGAGGCTGAGGCCTCCAGTAAGATCCCGGGTTCCCCCGTGGGACCTGGCTGTGGTGTTAGAAGCTCTCTGCAAGCCTCCCTTCGAGCCTATTGAGGAGATCTCTGATCCCCATCTCATTATTAAAACTACCTTCCTTCTGGCGTTATCTTCTCTAAAGAGAGTTGGGGATTTTCGGGCACTCTCAGTGGCCCCTTCCTACCTAGACTTTGCGCCTGGTCTGGCTAAAGCTTTCCTCTACCCTCGAGCGGGTTATGTCCCTAAGGTCCCTTCCTCTACACCACGGCCTGTCGTACTCCAGGCCTTCTGTCCTCCTCCTTTCCGGGAGCCCGACCAGCAGAAGCTTAATTGTATGTGTCCAGTGCGAGCATTGGACACATACGTCCACAGAGCTGCCAAATGGAGACGGGCGGACCAACTGCTTGTGTGCTATGGTCCCCCTAAAAGAGGTCTTCCTGCTACAAAACTGACCCTCAGCCGGTGGATAGTGGATGCCATTTCCATTGCTTATGGAAGCCATTCCATTGCTCCTCTGACGTCCCCTCGCCTCTGGGGGTCAAGGCTCACTCTACCAGAAGTGTGGCAGCCTCCAAGGCCTTGTTAGCAGGTGTTTCTATGCAGGACATCTGCAACACTGCGGGTTGGTCCACGCCCCTAACGTTCATCAGGTTCTATGACCTAGATATGCGAGCCACTCCAGGCTCTTCTGTTCTCTCGCCCTAGCTGTGCTCTTCCACACTAGGTCCTCCTCCTTTCCGGGAGCCCGACCAGCAGAAGCTTAATTGTATGTGTCCAGTGCGAGCATTGGACACATACGTCCACAGAGCTGCCAAATGGAGACGGGCGGACCAACTGCTTGTGTGCTATGGTCCCCCTAAAAGAGGTCTTCCTGCTACAAAACTGACCCTCAGCCGGTGGATAGTGGATGCCATTTCCATTGCTTATGGAAGCCATTCCATTGCTCCTCTGACGTCCCCTCGCCTCTGGGGGTCAAGGCTCACTCTACCAGAAGTGTGGCAGCCTCCAAGGCCTTGTTAGCAGGTGTTTCTATGCAGGACATCTGCAACACTGCGGGTTGGTCCACGCCCCTAACGTTCATCAGGTTCTATGACCGAGATATGCGAGCCACTCCAGGCTCTTCTGTTCTCTCGCCCTAGCTGTGCTCTTCCACACTAGACAGGGATTTGTAAGTCTGGCGGCGTGGGCATACTCGTTCCCATAGCGTTTTCCGATGCAGCTTGAGTTCCTGAAGGGGAACATCTCCAAGTTACGCATGTAACCCTAGTTCCCCGAGGGAACGAGATGCTGCGTCTCAGTGCCATACTTTCGGCATCCCTGCGAGCGCTTGCTTCATTCCTCGAAACTGACGCCGGTTTCACCGCACGTGCTTTTATAGCTTCCTGGTCGCTATGTCACCCGCCCGTGACATCTCATCCCATCCATTGGACTGATTACACACGTGATTCAGAGCACGGTCATGCTGAAGGCGTTCCCATAGCGTTTTCCGATGCAGCGTCTCGTTCCCTCGGGGAACTAGGGTTACATGCGTAACCTGGAGACGTTTTTCTCTGGGAAATGAGAAGGATTTCTGTCTGGCTTGACTAATACAACGTGTGATCATCATATTAATAGTGAAATAAACCCAGTTAAAATAAAGTGCTAAACACAGACTTTTCTTTTCTTTTCTTTTTCCTTTGTAAAGTATTTGTAGTTTGGAGGATGAAACTTCCTCAAAAACAACTGGGGTGAACTGAATGCGGAAACAAATGTATAAATCATTACAATTTGAATTAATCCAATAAAATATAGTTGATTAATGCAATTTAATAAATAAGAAAATAAATTTATGACCAAAATGTATGAAAATTAATTGAGTTTCCTCATTGGAAAGTTTGTTTGTTTTATGCATGCGTGTGTGTGTGTGTGTATATATATATATATATATATATATATATAGAGAGAGAGAGAGAGAGAGAGAGTTTGAGCTCTGCCCTTTTGGACAATCAGGAGCACATGTTTTTGTCATTTATATAGGCTTTCAGCCAACTCTAGCATTTCTCTCCATCTATTCCGAGCCTTTGGCTCTTTAATATAAGTGGCTTTTCTAAGGTCACGCAACCACAACCTCTCCGTTTCTACCTATACAACACCAATTTAGGTAGTACCGACTATACATGCAGTATTACATATTGCCTCAATTGTTAAAACACATCTGTGTTCTCTTTGAAACTCCCAAATAGCATTTTAATCTAACATTACACATTTAAGAGCTTAATGGTGAGAACTGTTAGCATATATACTCAATCTGTTGTTCTCATGTAAAAGTTAGAGATTTAATTTGGACCTATCTTGGATCCTGATCTCCATTCCCACTGTGTCATTATTGCCACTGTCAATATAAAGTAGAACCCCCACATCCATAGCCATCTCTCATTGATTTTAAGTAGCAGTGGGTGGTATAAAAATGGAAATGTACAGGTTTTGGCACCAGTTTTGGCCAGTACAATACTATACATTATTTCAGTCATCTATAGATTTGTTACAATTTTAGGTCCTTTACCCCCTAATGGCTATAGGGCTACACTTTCCAGTTTTCAACAGTACTGTGACATGGACCCTGCTTAGGTTAAGGTGAACTTTTATGGCATTTGTGCCTTTTGACCCAATACTGTTTGACCTGGTACAGCTTATTTCTTAAAATAAGTATATTCCCTCTTTCATTAATTAATTCGGTCAAAACAAAAAAAAGTTATGTTGAAGCTAGTAACCATCGGTGTGTCTGAAATTGCATACCGTTTGAGTAGGTACTACATCTGAATTTGAACTTACTTTGGAACGGTAAAAAAAAGGATGTTCTTTATAGCATGCATATGGGTAGTATGAATGAAATTTGGACATACTATATATCCGCCATGTTGTTACTGTCACGTAATCTATTCTGTCCCGTGGCCTCATGGGATAGTAAAGTGTCCATCGAATGCAGAAGTAATAGGTCATACTTTTCGCCTACTGTTTTTGAATACTGTGAATTCAAACATACTGCTGTTTTTGCATTCTTTTACTACATAACAGGGAAGTATTCCATTCCGGATACAGCACATGATTTGCTACTTGCTTATCAGTGGCAGCTGGTATTAGAGGCTGGAACATTCTCATCCTAGAAAGCAAAAAATTATTATTTTGTAATTCATCAATATTTTTCCTGAAAGAAAGACTGTAAACATAAACTAAACTAAACGAGTATAAGTTAATTGAGTGAACATTTAGTAGCACATGTACCAGCAACTAGCTCAGTGAAAAAAAAGATGGCGAACAAGGCAAGAGAAAAGTTGATAATAAATAAACACATGAATTTAATTCAAAACTAAGAAGCAGGCTAGCCAAAATTCTGTTTTATTTCAGTTTAAACTGATTATTTAACACACTATTTATGTCTGCTGTGTATTTCTATGCTTATTAAAACATCATAATGTTAGCTTAGAAACATGTTAACACTGAATAAAGTGAAAATAATTGAGAGTCGAGTTTCTAAATGCTTTGTGTGACACATTCTGTGACACATAGAGTTGCCACCTACGTAGAATGTTCCATACAAGTCATATAAGCATGTTTGCATTCAACTGTGCTGCTTTTCTATTGTTCCACTGCCCTGCAGCTTGTATTATTAAACTAAAAAAAATGTATTTGAATCTGTGTGCAGCTCACATGTTTGTGTAACAGAGCTTTAGACTCCCTATATGTTGATGTATTTCCGGCTTTAGACTCCCTATATGTTGATGTATTTCCATATACATACACATATATTTATATAAGTCTCTTGCTGTGAGAGGCATGATTTGACTAACACGAGGTAATTGCAGACATCCATCTCTGGAGAGCAGAAGATTTTCAGAAGCATTTCATTTACACAAGTGCCTGCTCTAGTCTGGATGTCCGGAGACTGGATGATAGAAAATTATCTCTTGGTTGTTGCTGTCTAATACATGACATTACCCTCTGTACAGTCAAAAATATATTGGGAATAATAATTTCTTATCCCCTTAATGCATATCTAATACATCAAGGGGGAAAGACAGATGTACACATTTATAAGGAGAAATATACATTTGTTCCTGCATCAGTTCCCTAAAGGGTCCCTTAATGTGCATTTCAGTGATACGTTTGTTTTTATTAAATCAGCAAAGCTTTTAATGAAAGCATGTGTCCCACTGCTTCACAGGGAATTGACTTGCTTTAAATCAATACTTTACAATGTTCAATTATTAATCATGATATTCAATTATATTCAGTGCAGGAATCCCTCAGGTCTTTTTCAACAAAGAAAACCAACTTTATTATAATTCTGCAATAGTAACACTGAATAAAGTGAAAATAATTGAGAGTCGAGTTTCTAAATGCTTTGTGTGACACATTCTGTGACACATAGAGTTGCCACCTACGTAGAATGTTCCATACAAGTCATATAAGCATGTTTGCATTCAACTGTGCTGCTTTTCTATTGTTTTTCTGTGTAAACATGCACTAGACAGGCATGTTTGACTGCAGCACTCACGTCTAATGTCTTTTGGAGCATCTCATGCATTTAAGGATACTCTGAAATGTGGCACTCAAGCTAAAAGAAGCTCTATATACTGTGTGTGTGTGTGTGTGTGTGTGTGTATATATATATATATATATATATATATATATATATATATA
>NW_015627629.1:1682577-1706506 GCF_001515625.1 Sinocyclocheilus rhinocerous
ACACACACACACACATATATATATATATATATATATATATATATATATATATTTAGATAGCTATAGCATGTATCTCTAGACTTTACTTTTTTATTCCACTGCCCTGCAGCTTGTATTATTAAACTAAAAAAAATGTATTTGAATCTGTGTGCAGCTCACATGTTTGTGTAACAGAGCTTTAGACTCCCTATATGTTGATGTATTTCCGGCTTTAGACTCCCTATATGTTGATGTATTTCCATATACATACACATATATTTATATAAGTCTCTTGCTGTGAGAGGCATGATTTGACTAACACGAGGTAATTGCAGACATCCATCTCTGGAGAGCAGAAGATTTTCAGAAGCATTTCATTTACACAAGTGCCTGCTCTAGTCTGGATGTCCGGAGACTGGATGATAGAAAATTATCTCTTGGTTGTTGCTGTCTAATACATGACATTACCCTCTGTACAGTCAAAAATATATTGGGAATAATAATTTCTTATCCCCTTAATGCATATCTAATACATCAAGGGGGAAAGACAGATGTACACATTTATAAGGAGAAATATACATTTGTTCCTGCATCAGTTCCCTAAAGGGTCCCTTAATGTGCATTTCAGTGATACGTTTGTTTTTATTAAATCAGCAAAGCTTTTAATGAAAGCATGTGTCCCACTGCTTCACAGGGAATTGACTTGCTTTAAATCAATACTTTACAATGTTCAATTATTAATCATGATATTCAATTATATTCAGTGCAGGAATCCCTCAGGTCTTTTTCAACAAAGAAAACCAACTTTATTATAATTCTGCAATAGTTTATGACATGGGAAGCTTTCGTTATAATCTAGAGCAATTTTATTATATTTTGTTTTGCATAGGCCTTGATTTGTGTGCTACCCATGACAATTAGTGTAGCTTTTTTTCCCCCTTTCCTCATTCTTCTTGATTCAATGTACATAGACACCTATAGAAAAGGTATTTAATTCACCAACATCTCTCTTTTTCTGTCCTTTTGATTTAGTTTTCTTTGTGACTGTCTTTCCCTCCATTTCCCCTTGTGATCCACTGATGTCCTGTTAGTGGCTTTCAGTGTTTGTTTTACCGGGATTGGCAATCTTCATATGACAAACGTTCAGATGTGCAGCTGTTGAGCTTTCTGCACAAGCACGGTTGGTGTGCATAACCTCTGAACCTTGACCTATGACCCTGGAAGCAGGTCGTTTTTTGTGTGCTAATCACACAAGAGGCCACAGTGTCATTGGCTGAAGGGGTGGAAGCTATCTATCTATCTATCATCTACTGTATCTGTCCGTCCGTCCGTCGTTACAAATATATATATATATATATATATATATATTTTTTTTTCTATTAATCAAAGAATTCTGAAGAAAAAAAATCATAACTGTGAAATGCACCAAATCAGCATATCAGAATGATTTCTGAAGGATCATGTGACACTGAAGATGGGAGTAATGACTGCTGAAAATTCAGATTTTGTATAAATTACATAAATTATGTTTTAAAATATTGTCGCTGTCAGGCCGAAACCTTGTATCTCCAAAAAATTCAACTTTTCAGCAAATGGAAGAAAAAAAAAACAGTATTTTTTAAATAATTAAACAAATAAAATAATTAAATAATTAAATGTGTTTGATATTGTGGCTTTGTATATAGTGAGACACTTGTACGTGTCATTATATGATGAATATTTTACCAAAATCAAGCTAAAATGGGAGTGATGACCAGCGAATTTCAGAGAATGTCGAACATACTTGTTATACATGTCATATCATCATATCATGTCATCCATGTGTATGACCAACATACAGTTTGAGTATCCAGTGGAGTTACAAGGTTTAGTCACAAGCTCTTTTTAATACCGTTCATTGGTTAAATATTTGCAAAAAACATTCTCAGTGTTACTGCTTATAATGCATATAAACTGCTCATATTTTCACTCTCTGCGACTTCTTTGCATCCCTTGTAGCCAGTGTTTGAATTCCTTCCCCATATTATCCTTGAAAAATCATGACAGGCCTTATACTTTGACAGACACTCTTTCTGCCAAGCAAAGGCGCTCCTGCATCCACAAAGTGCTAAACATGCTCCTGTTGGATGTTGTGATTTATTATAAACTATCACACCAGGCCCCCCAGCACGTTGGGCCCTAGGCAATTGCTTCCACTGTTATTTTCTTTCTGTGCCTTAGACATCGACCTTTATTATCACGTTTAATGCAGACAGTGGCTCCCAGTCGGCCGCACCCAGGTTTTATTCCCAGAACCTATTATGCAGGATAAATAAGTGAGAAGCAATTTATTCTGTGCTATGAAGGTTGAAAAGATGTGTATGATCAGTGATGGCCATTATCATACTCCTTGTCAGCATTATACCTGTAAACGCACCACTGCAGCAGCGTAGGAGCCGAAAGGCTGATAAAGCCATCAATAACTTCATTCAAGGGAACATGCGTGCACCTCCCGCAGTGCATGTAGAGGAAGGGGCGGCCCGGGAGAGGTGTGGCGCGAATTGAGAGGGGAAGGTCATCTTGGGTCGTGAAGCTATGAGTGAATACTGATGTCATCCACCCCCTCGGGTTCACGAGTGGCCGTCTGTCACCTCATCAGAGCAACATTGTCTGGCCACCCAAACTGTCACCCCCTCGGTTCGTCCAAAAGAAACCAGCCCACTCCATGCTCGTGTGCACACAAATAAGTGTACAGACGCACATGCAGGACTGGACGTCTGACAGCTCGTATAAGAAATGTACTGCTCTATCAATGCTATTTAATTCGTTTTTCCCACTATGAGTAAATTGAAATAAGGGGAGGTTATATTGCTTGAGATGCTATTTAATGTACAGTGGACAGGAGGAGATTAAGAATAGTATTGTCAGGTAATGTTTCTTTTTTTTCTTCCTGAATTCAAAGCTGTTTACAAAAACAGACACTAAAGTCAGACCAAAACATCAAAAAAGCACAAAATAATAAGCACAGACACATTACAACCAAAGGCTAATGTTATATATATATATATATATATATATATATATGTATATATATATATATATGTATATTAATCCTCTCATTATAACATATAGAGTGTATCCACCATGTAAATAACAGATTGATTGCGCGGTGTAGAGAGATTCATTGGTCATAACACAACTTTGTGAGATCGCGATGAACAAAGAGTGACAGCTTTTTAGTGATTATAAAGGGAGAGCTCTTTGCGAGCTTTCTAGGCTATAATCCATTCAAAATGCATAACTTTTGTTTTTCGGCCACACACACGTTTCAAAGATTCGGGAATGACATCCGCATATTTATGCGGGATTCACTCTCGACATAGCCGTGACTGACATAGTGATAACTTTAGCAATGGATGGGAAAAAATATGTGAAAATGTGCATTAAGACTAGAGCACCCTCAGTGACTTATTTCTGGAACCGGGCCTGGTTAGCACGTTTTTATTGTATAACTATAAAAAATACAAATAAAATAAATACAAATGCACTAAATAAAATAATCTAATAAATGCATATTTACAATAAGCACTTAACTCAAATAAGTATTAAATAATAAAATAAATAACTAGAGAAGGCTGACTATAATCAGCTTTCTTCCATTTAGTGGGATAAGCCTACTCGTCACCTGAATTAAAAAAGCTCTTCTGGTCTTCAATGATGCAAGGACAAAGTTTGAGCTTGCACATGCAATATCTGAGAAAGCAGAGGCAATTCATAAGAGAACACTGTCTATTTAAAAGCGCACGTCCAGTTTTGTGAAGGAAATCCGCTTGCGAGTGGAGAGATTCATGCTCTCGCATTACATGGATGCACTATCGCGTTACATTACTGCTCTCTCAACATTGTCATTAAGATAACGCTATAGAAACCGCCTAAAATTATGTATATAGAAGAGAAGAAAGCCACTAGCCGCATATATTGCCCATGCCATGATCTGCCACTGCCAGATGCAGTGAGAAGTTTAAAAAAAACAAGCCAATCACAAGATATCTGGTAGGGGGGGGCACCTGGGGTGGCCAACCAGATTTCTGTGGGGGCCGGTGCCACTCTTGGCCACCAGGTAGACATGCCCCTGGTTCATACATCACTCTAGAAATAGCAGGTCTAGTCAAATGCAGTGCATTTTGGGATATAGTATTTCTCAAAGTGTGCTCTGACTAAACTGCATATTTTGGCGTGTAGTAGTGTAGTAGTTATGCATACAGAAATGTGCATTCAATGCACAATATTCACCATAAATACTACATAAATACTACAGAAAGAGTAAATGCTATTCCATTAACAATATATATATATATATATATATATATAAATCCTGAGGTACCATTATTTCAGGTATTTCCTTCCTTTTCCTTTTTTCCATTTTTTTCTCAAAGTCATTGATTATGACACTTGAATGTCAGTTGAATTTCTGGGATTTCACACATTCAACCCCCTCCCACCCAGTGTCTTTTCTTTTCTTTGTCTTCCACTGTGCATAAGAAGATAGTTGCCCCCTCCCTTACTGAGATCCATTCTTGAGTAAATCCTGAGCGAGTTTAATGCACTCAGACATGCATGAGACCACAATGAGACTCTATTATTAATGCCCAGATGATCAGGGGTGTGGAAAGGGGGGTTTGCTACAGCAGAAAATATCTCATGCGGATGAAGAACTAATTTCACTGTTCCTTTTTTTCAAGTTAACATAAATCTTAAGGCAAAATTTCACAAGGAGATCATCTTATCCCGATGTATGTAGTTTTACAGAGACCCAAAATATATATCTACCACATCAAGACAATATTTGACCCTAAAATAGACATGGATAGTTGAGATATAATAACTGTCAGCACTCAATGTCTTCAGGCATTCTGATTGGCCAATCAAATAAATTATCTGATAGATTTTTAGCCAATCATCTATCACCTCACCTTAACCTGGTCTTCTAGATCATGATTGAAATTCATACTAATCAAATAGGATTTTGTATCTACTGTGAACATGGGTTTCAAAGAAGATTTTTGCATAGCTTAGGCCTCTAACAATGGCTGGATATTTGGTTTCAGCTTTTGGATAATCGCAAGCTTCGCTGTTTAGTGTGATAGCACAGAATGTAGAGGTTGGCACTGAGAGCTGTTTTACATGAAACTCTAAGCACTAAACAGGCTCTGACTATGTCAAAAATCCTGTCTTATATGTACATATATATATATATATATATATGTGTGTGTGTGTGTGTGTGTGTGTGTGAAAACGCTTTGCCAGTAGTATATAACACAATCACTCTAAAGATAAAAATCCATATGGCAGTACATACTGTACATTACCATTGAAACAGTAGGGGGCTGTAAGATTTGATTTAAAAAAAAGGCTGCATTTGATTTATCAAAAAAAAAAAAACTGTTATTATAACAGTTGAAAACAGCTGTGCTGCTTATTATTATTGTTATTATTAATTATTTGATAAAAAGAAAGTTAAAAAGAACAGCATTTATTTAAAAATAGCATGATCTGTAACAATGTAAATCTTTACTTTTACTTTTGATCAATTTAATGCATCTTTGCTGAATAAAAGAATTGCAAAAAATCTCACTGACCACAGACTTTTGAACAGTAGTGTATATGCTTGCTTTAATCCAAAAGAACCCATAGAAATGCATTTTGACTGAACAACTTGTCTGAATAGACATTTAGATATCAGAAAGCTATTTTCCTATCAAATCAGCAATATCAGGCCTTCGTGCCACAGAATTCATACATACTAAATTATATGCCTGTCCAGAGGTCTCCTCCTATTAAAAATCTTTAGGAGTAAGGTTATTAGATTCAATTTAGGTCTCATAAATGCCTATTCACAGCCATGGCTCCCATTCAAAAAAATGTAATTACTGTTAATTACAATTTGCATGAATCTTTTCAGTGAGCGCCTTCGCTATAATTATGGATGTAAATGAATGGTAAGCTGATGGGACTGCAGCAGTGGCCGTTTGTGGAGGAGAGGATGATATGAGATGGACATAATAATGATAGAGGAAGACTGATCGATCACAGCTTTAGGTGAATCGCTTTTATTTTTAGCACTCAATCACTGTCTATACATTCTGATAGTGTGTAATGATGGCATTAAGAACAGCTATGAGATTGTTTCTGTTTCTATTACATGTTTTCGATCAAAGTCATTGTGCCTAACCCAGCAGGAGTTCGGCTCTGGCTGTTGCAATGCATTTCTTTTGAGATGCCTGTGGTTATGCTGTGTTTGGCCTTTGGTCATCCTTGGTTTGTGTCCTGTAATGATGCATTACTTCCACTGCTGTAGGCACCACACACAGTCCACACTTTCTCTCACACACACACTCACACACCTTTGTAAGGTTCTCTTGAACCACATTTCCAAGGTATTTGAAGCTTTCACCATCTATTCTGATATTCCAGCCAGGTTTTATGGCTAAATTTTCAATTTTGAAAAAGTAGATATGCATATCCATTAATAAGTCATTGGCTTATATTACACTGTACATAATATGGCTCTTATGTGTAGGTAGGTGTGTCAATCTGAGTGTGCTGGGAAGATGAGGCTATAGAGGGAGGTAGCAGAAATCCATTGCCCATTCCTGAATGGTTTGAATATTGCTCATGTAAATGTATTCAGAAGGAAATATCAAATATGAAATCATTATTGGTTGCATTTCAGAAAAAAGTTTAAAAAGTTAAAAGAAAAAAGTATGTTTTTTTGTTTGTTTTTTATTTACAATAAATTAAAATACAAATGTATTTTAACATTACCTTATGTCTTTACATCTAAATCACATCAATTATACATAGGCGTGCATCAGGGTTTGGTGCTTGGCCCCCTCTTTTTTCACAATATATACAATATCACTGTGACCTATCATCTGGGTGTGGTGGACAGATTACAGAGTGTGGAGCGAGACATATTTGAACAGTTTAATACTTCCACTATTCTTATTGAGAAGGTTATATAGGAATGACCATTTAAACATTGACACACACATTGCAGCACATTTCCTAAAGTTATTTTTCGTGTTTGGCAGCTGACTGAGCAGAAAGATATAATCTCCTCTAAACAGATGAGAACGATGTGACGATATGACTAGCCTGGGTAATCAACAGCTGGCTCATTCCTCTATCTCTTGTTCTCCAGGGTTTTCAGAATGGTAGGGAAATGGCATTCAAATAGATGTTAATGTATCAATGCATTCAAATCATCTGACATGATCATCGTCTAAACATGCACATAATCTGGCAAAAGCACTTTTATCCAAGCCACACACACACACACACATACATACCCGTATGACCACGGTCATGACTATATGCATGTACGCATATACTGAATCATTCAATGGTTTTCTGAGATGGGGTAGAAATGCAGCCTAAACACAAAGTATGTACACATAATACATAAATTATGTCATGTTACGACAAACAGAATATTTCAATTCTGAATGTAAATATTGATTCACCGCTCTTCAACATTGTTTTGACAGTGGGGGAAAAATGAAAGTGCCAATGCCATGTGACACAGAATATTTCTTTTGCATGATACTGATGGATGCACCACATTGATTCCAATTACAAAACCTTTAGGGATAAATAAGGACACACTCAATCATTTTTACCCTCCTGCAAATAAAAGCACTAAAAATCCCTCCTTCATTTCATCCAGTGTTTAAATTACCACATCTGACCAATCCATCAGGCCCTGTTTGGTATCGGAAGCCATTAGCTTCTGCATGCTAAATTGAAAGGCGACTTCCTCGGCTTTGCATCATTGTTTGATTAACATTGCTAATGGAGGGCTACCTCACTGGAGTGGTGGCGGCTGATGCATCTATGCCAAGTGGCGTGGTTAAGAGGTGACAGCAAATAAATTGAACTCCACTGAGATAACCATTTCTGAAAGCCAGTCTCCTTTGATGACAGCCTTTAGCCTTGGTGTGCCAAATTGATCAAGTTGTCACCAAAGGGTGAACTAGTTAACTTATTAACCAGCATGAGGCTTTTGGTAATTTCATGTTTCCTCCATGGTGATCAACTGAAATGATTTCAGACTAACTCTTTGTGCTAACAAGCATGCATTGTGCAATCTTATGTCACAAAATGCTAACAGTTGCCTAGTACAGACTTTTTGTGCATTCAAGTCATCTTGGAAAGTTGAACGCACAAGAAACACAAAGTCATAAATACTAGTGGGAAACTCTGAACTTTCTTTATGCCCGTAGTTTCCAAACAAGTTGATGACATAATATGGTGGATGCCGACAGTTGACCTGAAAGTCAAAATAAACCTAATAGTGATCTTATTATTATTTGTGGATATTTGTACATAGTGTAGTTGAAGCATTTGCGTATGTTTGCAAATACACTGAAACGTTCATATTTAACATACTGATAGCATCCAAAATGTATATTTATTTTTAAAAAAGTTTTATTTTGTTCTGTGTGACCTCTGGTGCCGTGTTATATTGGTTTTCGGAGGATCCCATCACTTTAACCGAGCCTGGACATTAAAAGGTGAAATAACTGTAAAATGTGTCATCATTTAATCTAGGGGTGTCCAACCCCTAGCCGGCAGACATATCACCCTGTAGCCCAAGACTGGTTACCCACTGAAGCTAACTAATAAGCTGGTGTGTGGTGGGCATTCTGGCGCACTATGGCTGCCGTTGCATCATCCAGGTGGATGCTGCACACTGGTGGTGGATGAGGAGATACCCCCTGACAATGTAAAGCGCTTTGAGTGCCTAGAAAAGCGCTATATAAATGTAATGAATTAATAACCCTGTTCCTGGGTGGCCACTGTCCTGCAGAGTTTAGCTCAAACTCTACTTAAACAGCCCTGAACCGAAGTAATCAAGGTCTTCAAATTCACTAGAAACTATTTTACATTAATAATTTATAATAAAACATAACCCATTATTGGTGTGCTTTGATATCTCTGTGTGAGAAAAATACAAATTTAAGTCTAATTCTGCCTGCTCTGTTCAGGTCATTTTTGACCTGGATGAGTATTAAAGGAGTAGTTCACTTCCAGAACAAAAATGTACAGATAATGTACTCACCCCCTTGTCATCTAAGATGTTCATGTCTTTCTTTCTTCAGTCGTAAAGAAACTATGTTTTTTGAGCAAAACATTTCAGGATTTCTCTCCATATAATGGACTTCTATGGTACCCCCGAGTTTGAACTTCCAAAATGCAGTTTAAATGCAGCATCAAAGGGCTTTAAATGATCCCAGCCGAGCAAGAAGGGTCTTATCTAGCGAAACGATCGGTTATTTTCTAAAAAAATTAACAATTTATATACTTTTTAACCTCAAACACTCGTCTTGTCTAGTTCTGCGTGAACTCTGTTTTTTTTTCCGGTTCATGACAGTTAGGGTATGTCAAAAAACTCTCATCTCATTTTCTCCTCCAACTTCAAAATTGTCCTACATAGAGCCCTTTAGAGCCCTTTGAAGCTGCATTTAAATGGCATTTTGGAAGTTCAAACTCGGGGGCACCATAGAAGTCCATTATATGTGTCACGATACGCTGCCGGAAGGAACGATGGAGACACAAAGTGGCATTAACAGTCTTTAATCATTGAAAAACAGGGGATAATCCACATCAGGAACAGGGGTAAACACACATAATCCAACATGTAGACCCGACAAACACAGACTGGGGCTAAATACACAGGATAACGAGGGACAAGACGAGACACACCTGACATCAATGAACAATCAACGTGAGGGATTGGTAACTGGGTCACAGGGAGCACACGTCTGACATTTCGTCCCCCTCCCGGAAGGCGCGTCCTCGCGCCGTAGAAACAACAGATGGAGGGAACTTGGGAGGAGGCTCAGGAGGAGGATGGACACCCGGGAGGAGGTCGGCAGACAGAGACCAGGGAGGTGATGAAGGAGGGAGGAGACAGGAGGGACTTGAAGCAGACGGTGTCACGTGGGACCCAGGCCACAGCCGAAATGTCGACCCATGGTGGAGCCGACGGAGGGAGGACCCATGGTGGAGGAAGGGCTGACGACTCCAGGGAGCCGACCAATGGCAGCGGAGCAGGTAGCGGAGGAGCCCGAGGCGGAGATGGAGAGCCAATGGGCCAGGGTGATGAGGAGGATCCGGAGGGCCAAGGTGGAGCAGTTGGCGCCGGCGACCGAGGCGGAGGCGGGGATCCAGAAGGCCGTGGTTGAGCCGGAGCGACAGAGGACTGAGGAGGAGCCGAAGGGAAGGAGGAGCCTGACAGAGCCGGAGGGATGAGGCACACCCAAAGGAGTGGAGTCCTGAGGCGATGGATGGTCGATGATTTGTGAGCCTCCGGGCTTTCAGGGCTTAACTCAGGAACGGGAGCCCTCTCTGGGCTGGACGTGGAAACTGGAGCCCTCTCTCCTTCTGAGTTTCACAGTCCCAGATCCGTAATTAGCTCGCCCTCGGCCACGGTGCAGGGGCGGAGCTCCTCTCCGCGGCTTTCTCCCTCGTGGCAGGCATTGTAGCCGGCTCTCGCACCTGGTCTGACGATCCGAGAGGCTCTGGCTCCGTGGCGATCCTCAGATCTGTCGCACTCCTTGGCAATGGCTCGTCGGTCGCTACGGGCTCGGGCTCTCCGTCATCGGTGGGCTCTGGCTTGCGCTCCGCGCAGCGGGGAGATGGTGGGCTGGGCTCTGGGTCTGGCTGTGCTCTGGATCGGGGATAGACGCTCTCCAGACACCGGAAAATGGCTTCCCTCAAGCTCAGTCCAGAGGTGTCTGGGAGGTCGACGGGACGATAGTAATTTGCCCCGATCCAGAACAGAACAGAACAGAGTTCAGCGCAGCATCGTCGAACGCCGTTAAAACGGCGCGTTGACTGAACTCCACCGCATACTCCAATAGGGAAAGGTCTTTGCGGGCGAGGGAGGTGAACTTTGCTGCAAGGGAATCCATGGGGAACACGGGGAAAAACAGAAAACAAACACTGTAGAAAACACGGAAAACAAACGAATGGGAAAACGCAAATAAAGTTACTTTTGAAGGTCGGGTCTTCTGTCACGATACGCTGCCGGAAGGAACAATGGAGACTCGAAGTGGCATTAACAGTCTTTAATCATTAAAACACAGGGGATAATCCACATCAGGAACAGGGGTAAACACGTAATCCAACATGTAGACCCAACAAACACAGACTGCACAGACTCGGGCTAAAGACACAGGATAACGAGGGACAAGACGAGACACACCTGACATCAATGAACAATCAACGTGAGG
Source organism: Sinocyclocheilus rhinocerous (assembly GCF_001515625.1). Taxonomy (NCBI): domain Eukaryota; kingdom Metazoa; phylum Chordata; class Actinopteri; order Cypriniformes; family Cyprinidae; genus Sinocyclocheilus; species Sinocyclocheilus rhinocerous. Next base: position 1,693,836 of record NW_015627629.1, read on the forward strand.
GAGAAACTGGGTCACAGGGAGCACAGGTCTGACAATAGGGAGAGAAATCCTGAAATGTTTTCCTCAAAAACATAATTTCTTTACGACTGAAAAAAAGAAAGACATGAACACCTTGGATGACAAGGGGGTGAGTACATTATCTGTAAATTTTTGTTCTGGAAGTGAACTACTACTTTAAAAACATTGAAAAAATATACTTAATATCAAGTTTGGTCAAATTGCCAGTTTCTCTGCAATATTGCATTGCATAAATGCGTTCAATTCAAATTTTACCCGGTAGTAAATTTGCTGGGGGTCATTGGAGATTCTAGAGTGCAGAGTGTTATGAGATCTATTTCTTTCTTTTACACACACCTACAAACATGTCCCCCACAAACCCCCACCACCAACTCCCACCCCCAAAACTGTGCAGACGTACATATGTAAAAATTCATATCAAGAATTCTTATGTGATCAGTCTGGAATTTCTGAACACTACTGCACTACTATTTTCCCTTTTAAGCGCTCTTTGTGGGCACTTGTTCACTCCAATAGCTAATCTCTCTGAATAGAAGAGTGAACACCAATCTTGATAGTGCAGTGAGGCAGACTGATAAGAATACAGACTACCATTACAGAATGCTTACTAAAGTATAACCAGAGTAAAGTCAGAAAGGAGAGACTGAACCATGTACAGGAAACAGAGAGTAGTCTGGAGTAGTTCTCTTTGTAACATTTCTCTAAAGTGCTGGGAACCCTAAATGGGTGTCACTATAATGCCAGGGCTCTGTAAGGAAGCGAGGACCCTTGTCTGCAGAGCTCAATGTCTCAGGTGCTCTCGGGTGACATTGGGACTCACTGACTGCATGTTAACACAGCCTGTCCCAGGGTCCTCAGGGAGGGCCTGTCTCCATGTCACCTTTATCTTGTTTCCTTTGCCCTTGCATGCAAATCCACTGCAGTGTCATGCCTGATAAACAGGAATACCATGATAGAGATCTTGTGTAGTCATGTGTAATTTTTTTTTCTGCAAATTTACCTTTTCTCTTTACCTATCTCTCTCTCTCTCTCTATCTCTCTCTCTCTCTCTTCTTCTTCAGTATTTATGCATTTTTTGTATGCCTATTTTAATTTTTTCCATTTCTTCTTCCTGACTCCTGTCCAGTTTTTTAAATGTTACACTGTTTTAGGCATGCCTACACTAATGTAAAAAAGTACCATGGTATTGCCATGTTTGTTATAGATATGAAACAATGATGATGTCAGCATTTCTGGGACATGTGCCATGTTAATGGAAAAGTTCACTCAAAATGAATATTATGGTAACACTTTAGTTTAGGGACCAGTTCTTACTCTTATCCAGTTGCTTATTAGCATGCATATTACTGGCATATTGCCTCTTTATTAGTGTTTATAAAGCACATATTACTGCCTTATTCTGCATGACCATATTTTGGATCCCTTAATCCTACACCATACCTAAACTTAACAACTACTTTACTAACTATAATAAGCAGCACATTAAGAGTTTAAAGTTGTAGTTAATATTTAATTAATAGTGAGAATTGATCCCCAAATTAAAGTGTGACCAAAATGGTCATTATTCACCCTCATGACTTTCTTTCTTTAAATCAATCAATCAATCAATCAATCAATCAATCAAAGAGAGAGAGAGAGAGAGAGACTGGTTGTACCGGTTGCTCTTTCCATGGAGTTATAATGAACTGAAATGAGTCATTCAGCTTTCAAAACAATGCAAAATCAGTGCTACCAGTCATTTTTAGTCATATGAATTTTTAGTCATATTAAGTCATTTTTAGTCATATGTAATGATTTATTCATATTTAATTTAGTCGCGTTTAATGATTTAGTAGAACTGAAAAATCAGTCCGTTTTGAATGAATTGAGAAGAATAAATTATTGATGAATTGGTCATTTCTAATTCTGTCATGAATGAAGACTAATGATTTCTGAAGACTTGAAAAAAATAAAAATAAAGAGAAATATAAATATAAATAAAAAAAACAATAAAAATTATACACTTTAAAAACTAAATATGTATTATTATTATTAAATATTATTATTAAATATTTTACAGCTCCAGTCCCCATCCATTTTAATATTATGGAGCTACTGGTATATTCCTCAAAATGTTTTTTATTTTTTATTTAGTTAGTTAGTTAGTTAGTTAGTTAGTTAGTGTTTCAGGAAAAAAGCAAAGTCATGCCGATTGGCATGAGAGTAAGAAACTGATAGCAGAATTTTCTTTTTTGAGTGAACAAGCAAATTTAATTTTAAGTATCACATACTGTTGTATATGAATATAATAATCATTCAGTAACATAGTATATATCTGAGAAACAAGGTTACCGATTACCATCTGATATCTATGTACTGTATCACGGTTCTTCCACGTTACAGTAGATATTTTAAACTATGACTTTTTCAGTGTGTATTATTTCCTCATCCCCTCTTTTTACACTTCATCTCTCTCTATTCACCTCCCCATTTCCCCCTCTCTTTTGCATCATGTTATCTCCACACTCCATACAAGGTCTGTCGGTTTTGTAGGAGGAGCCGGCGACCTTTGCTTAACTAACGACGACTCCATCATGGCTCTGTTCGCCACCAGCACAGGCCTCCCCTTTATTGCTCTTTATTTCAAATTAAAGCAGCGGCAGCAGTCATCCATCATGGCCAGGCCTGACCTTTATCAAAGGAGATGACTGGGCTCATACGCACACACACACACACACACACACACACAGCATAGAATGACAGGGGTGCGTTTTCGCAGTCTCAAAGAACTAGACACTTGAGTATTCAAACAATGTAAAAATCTATGCTAACTATCAGGCTATGCTAACTAGCTGAAATTTGACACCTTGAAAGGGTTTTTATTAATTTGTTATTTTTTGTTCTTATTTTCAATCTTAAATTTAATTAAATAATTATTTGCAGATATGTACATCATTCTAATTCACTCCTCACTTTATTGCTAGTCATTACATACTGCAAAATGCTGTTTTTGAAGCTTAGCAATGTAAAAAATGTAGCTCAAGTAGAATACTTTCACCATGATAACTTTTATGCAAATTGCACAGGAGAGAATAGGGAAAGTATATTGGCTATTTGAAAGTAGAGGTGTTATGTCGAGAGGTTTTGTCTGTGGGGATAATTACATATACAACAATGTTCAAAAGCACCAAAAGAGACTCAGCACTTCGCACTGCATGGTACAATAAAATATATTATACAGACAATTATCATCAGACTTCACAGTCTAGCAAATTTTCTATGCAACAGAGCAGTAATTTTCTATGGTAATGATGGTTTAAAAGTTGGAGTACATAGACACCAAAGCACTCAACAGATTGATCTAGCAAATTATTTTTGGCTGGCTTTCTAACAACAGCTTCTGATCTAGTGGTATTTGTCAGAAGTCTGATTCAGTGATTGGTGGATCAATCTTGAAAAAGATTTATATTCTTTTTTTTTTTTTTTTCATTTGGCATGAACATTAATGCATGATAAATGTAAAAGCAAAAAAGGATGCTAAATGTGACATTTATTATTAGTTAACAGATTTTATGGTTGTTAAATTTCATAGTCTACAAAAAATGAAAAAGTGTAATTTGGGCCTATTATATTTGTTGTAAAACAATGAATTTTTAATGTTAAATTAATAATAATTACTCAAATTACAAAACCTTTACATTTAACACAAGTATCAGAATTTATATTGATAAGTACAATACTGATCTTGATAGTGCTTGGTGTGTCAGTGTGATAATTCCTGTCAGTCATGTTGCAACCATTCCACAAATGTGTGTGTGTTCCAAAATGTATTTATTTAGTGATTATTAAAAATAATAGTCTAACAACAGTGGGTACCAAACGAGTTCTATAAATAAATATACAAATTAAAGATATTATATTATTGTAAATGTATTTGTTTAATGTTTAAATAATTATCATGTGATTTGGTTTTAATAAACACAATGTTAATATAAATTATTTGAGAAATTATTATCATAAGTATTACAGAATTTGTTCATTGAAAATCCTGTTTGTTAGTTGTGGTCACCATTCACTAATTGTATGGGATATAGCATCTTGGACATTCTCTGAACTATTCCTTCAATCTTTTTGTTCATCAGGATGAGATGTGTGAGTAATAAGGAAGCTCTGTCAGAAGGAATATGGTGACATGACAAGCTCATCTGCTATACATGAGTACTTCAGTGCATCTAAAACTCTAGCATTCAACAGTGAAAGTCCTCAACAGAATGGCCTTCCCAGCAGCAGCAGTATGGATGTAACAATCAGGTCTCTACACACTAAAACCTGAATGACCTGAATGAAAAAAAAAGAGTTCTAAATCAGGACCATCATTTCCATACCCAGTACATTTAGTACTTTATAGTCCATTTCCTCATGAAATGTGTAGGAAATTGGATCATATCACAATTTGCTTGCTGTTTACAAGCTGACGGCACAGTGAGCGTCTTGGTTTTTAGGATAGTGAAAGTAGTAGATAAAAGGCTGTGAATAATGAAAATAGTCATTTTTACAGAAGTTCAATATTGAATTCTAGCTTTATTATTCCCTGTTGTGTCTTAATAATGATGAGGTTAATGAGGCAGATCCACTGAGCCAATTCACTTTCAGAACTCACTTCATTCTCTCTCTCTCTCTCTCTCTCTCTCTCTCTCTTCCTTTTGCTTTATGTTTGTTGGCACTCACGGGCCACTTTATGAAGGGCACCTGTCCACCTGCTTAATAAAGCTAGTATCTAATCAGCCAATCATGTAGCAGCAACTCATAAAAGCACACAAACATGGCCAAGAGATTCAGCTGTTTGTCAAAACACAAGAATGGGGAGCAAACATTTGATTCAAGTGACTTTGGCTGTGAATTTCTGCTGCAACATGCAGATGGTAGTAGAGTCATTTGGTGAAAAGAACTGAATGCTACTTATGAAAAATGTGTTTAAAAGCATGTATGTGTTCACATGAAGCCTGTCACAAAGCCCTTGTTATTTGACACTTATTTTAAAGTTATACAGTCCGTAAGTTTTGCCTCTTTGTCACCATCTCTGTTTGAAAACCTGGAATTGCAGCTGTGTGCGGAATTATCTAGCTTGCGTGGGTTGTGAGTCGGCACGGCTCCAGCGCGGATGAATCTAATGTTCTGAAGAGTATGTGTGGCAGTCAGTCACCGCACCGGTGTGGATATTTACTGTACTTCGCAGAATTGTCATACTCTTTGAATTTCATATTAAGAAATTATTTTAATCCAAAAAGCAAAATATGCTACCTTCGAACTGGTTTTCTTTAAAATACAAATGTTTGTAATCCCAGGTTATCTGTAATCAGAAGCACATTTATAACTGGAATATAAACGCAGTGCCATGCTTGAATTTACTGCGAAAACCTACCCGTACCACTCAAATTAAAAAACATTATTATAAGCTAACCGTTGTGAATCGGGCTAAAGTAAGGCGATAGTTTTGAACACTGGCTGGTTATGTACTTGCTCAAATATTGATTTCGGATCATTTTTAACCAAAAAAAGTTACGGACTGCAGATTTAAGTATAAATAAATATAAGAGTGAAAATAGAGCAGTTCTACAATAGCGTTGGCATGTTTTCTATTTGAACATATTTTAAATGTAATTCATTTCTGTGATGCAAAACTGAATTTCAGAAGCCAGATTTGACCTTCAGCATCACATGATCCTTCAGAAATCATTAAACGGCTTGAAACATTTCTTAATATTATCACTATTGAAAATGGATGTGCTGCTTAATATTTTTATAGAAACCATGATTTTTGATAAATAGATATTTCAAAAGAACAGCATTTATTTGAAATAAAAATATTTTGTAACATATCAGCATCACATTTGATCAATTTAATGTGTCCTTGCTGACAGGAACCTCAAACACCAGCTAACATTAAAGTTCATTGTGTTCATTTTTGGGTGAACTATTCCTTTGAATACATTGAGACGAATGCTGGTCCTAATTTTTCAGCCTAAACTGTTATGTTGCTCTTCAAAATGGGTCAGTGGTTCTGCACAATGATCTCAATTAGAGTTTTGCCTTCTGCATATTACCGTATGGAGTACAGCATTTTAAAAAAGACAGCCATACAGAACCAACAACTTTTCTCTCCTGCCTGCAAAAAGTCAGGCAGATAAAGGCAGATAAATATCACACCATTTCATCAGGATGGACATGCTCTGCATGGTATGTGTGAGATTACTCCTGAAATCCATGACCACAGGACAGTTATGATAGAGGCACTATCTCTGATCCTGCAGGAACTTTCATACCGTTACTGATGCAGGGCTGGAGATCTCTGATGTCGGAGTCTTAACTTAATGTTAAAATATCCTCTGTATCAGTGTTTCTGCAAAAAGACTGAACCACAACATAATGGCAACAAACATCTTTCTATTGAGTTCTTGCAGGCTGCATCCAAAAACAAACGGACAAGGCAAACAATGTAGTCTGGTTTATGAACAAATTATTCTTATGAGGCTGTTTTAATCAATCAAAAACATACTACACAACAAATGCAGCCCATTTCCGAAATTAATGACCAAGGTTTTTTTTGTTTTGTTTAAGTAGAATAGTTTAAGACCTGTATAACTGTATGAAATAGATTCAAGATCAGATTCAAAGTGCAGTGAATCAAGTCAACAGCTTGTGATTTTGAAATCTATTCAGGAAATCTATGATTTTTAAAACAGTAAGTAACAAATTAATTGTAAAATAAAAAAATAAATATGTTAAAACATGCTTCACAAATTGCATCACTGAATGATTTTCTTCACTAATCGCATTATTGTGCTTCCCAATGCCACAGTAATTTTGAGGTGTTTATAATGTTGTTATTTCTCTGTGAAATAGTATTTAAAGCATATAAATTAATTTAAACATATCTCACTAATGCTATTTGATAGGTTTTTTTTGTTGTTTTTTTTTCATTTTGATTTTGACCTGATTAACATTTTATCATAGCTTTACCTGCAGACAAAACTGAACTCATGTGTCAGCTAATATAAACCAAAATATAAACCTCATTTATTTTTATGCCAAACATATTTTGGCAAGATTCCATTCGGTAAAATAATGCAAACAAGCAGAAATTTCTATCTGTACTGATAATTCCTGTGAGATTCATATTACAACATGTTTGCGAAAAATGGGCACAGTTCCAATTAATTATTTCTTTATGAACTTTACCTTTAAAGCAATATGTCCCATTTTCATAACAAGAAATATTCCTTTTGGACCTAATCATTCATAAAGAAAAAGTCCGGAATTAGGACAAAAAAAAAAAAAAATAGACAATAAGAATCTGAAATTGTTTCTCTCATTCCATTTGGTCTAATTAAGTCATTTATGCTCTGATTAACTGGGCTGTTCAGAAATCTTCATTCTTACATGATAAAGATTTTTATATCTGCACAGAGAACTGTACAGTTTTTGGAAGTGTTCAAAATTCCCTTTTGCATGCCGCATTTACCCTAAGCACCATAATTAATTGGTTTTGTTTTTATTCACCTCAGATTGAATAGAGACATCAGCGTCTGCCGCTTTCATGGATCAGGCTCTCTTGTTGTGTTTACATGGCAGCGCTCCTCCAGACAGGCTCCAGCTATTGTTCCCCTGTCCCGTACTCTCCACAGCGATATGCTCATCCAAATTCTTATTACTATTATCTCGTCGCGACAGCCGAGCGAGCCCAACTTTTTTTCCCCTCTCCTTGAGGAGTGCAACATAATTTGTTTGGAGGATATTTAACAAGCGACACAAAAAGAAGAGCCGCTCATCCATATATCTGATCTGGCTCATGGCCTTAAAATTGATACACGTGTGCTCAGAGAAAAGCCGAAACGAGTTCAGTGAGTGTTTTATTCTTTCGCCTGTCCTGACTTCCTCAGTCATCCTGTCAGGCCACAATATAACCTTCTCTATTTCATTTTACTGTCCTTGGTTTTGCGGTAGAAATAACTGGTGTGTCATTATGGTTTCTGTGAGACCATTATGAGTGTTGGAGAGGTAGCTGAGCTCTTCTGCGGCCCGCTTGACAGACAGCTTGATGATTTGAACATAAACTCGTTCTATGCCTCATAGTAGCCTTTGCTAGACAGCAAGTAGCTTTCAGTGGGAGTAAATTGAGCTTCACTGGAGAATGAAAGAGCTAGCCTGAATGCTGGCATGTATACAAAAAATAGTTTATAAAAGTTATTTTGTTGATTTATAATTTTTATTTATAATTTGGTATCCAGGTATATTTTTGTCAGTAGGGTTTCCTGGGAATCAAACCCATGACCGTTTGTCCGAGTGATGCTCTACTGCTGGCGCTGAAGCATAAAAGGAATATTTTAGGGTGTTATGACTATATGCAATCAAAAGCTGTTCAAGAGTAATATAAAGTATCTTCATTTTTCTAAACTGCGATTGTGGTCATGTTCATTTTAGCTTGATGGTTGTTCCATTATGACGAGTTTAATTTTACTGTTGACAACATGCCAACAAATAAACATCTAATGGGATACAAATTAATGCTATTTTGTCTGCATACTAATAAGCCAAAAGCATAATAATTTACTCAAAGATGAAAATTCTGCCATCAAGGGAGTGGAAATGGTGGCTGTCGAGCTCCAAAAATAAATAAATAAATAAAAATAAACACCAGAAGGGACCAAAATGTATGTAAATGTAAAAACGTCAATTGCATGTAAAAAATCAGAGATGCCATCCTGACATGTTTTCCATCTCTCTGCTTCATCTGAGACACAATTGGTCAAAAATGTCCATCTAGTGCCTTTTCCTGGAGCCAACAGTGTACATTTTGTCAGTTTTGTAACTGAGACCAGCTCATTCAAGTCTGAATTAAGATGAGGCCAGAAGAGTGTCGAGTCAAGAGTGAGTCCACAAATGAATGCATACTAAAATTAGATTTTTTTTTTTTTTTTGAGCAGAAAAGCTTGGACCGTTTTTGAAATAACTCCTTTTCACAGAAGAAATAACGTATGGTGTGCTCATTTTGATTCACTCCCACATTTTGGTCTAATATTCATTCAGATGACTGAACGCTATTTGCTGCTTCTCAAAACAAGATCTTCTTAGAGGATACTTATTACTACTAAACGCCTATGTGGAAAGCTGTGTTACCTGTAGCGCTGTGTGGGTGTTAGCAGCTAGCAACAAGTGGTTGTCTGCTGTGTGACCGCTGTTAAAATGTTGTTTGTGCTCGCAGCGATTGGTTCACAGCTAGTGCGCTCGGTGTGTTAATTCTATCCCTGCCCCATCCCACAGAGGGCCAACATTCAGGCGAGCAGTGCTTTCAATAATTGGGCTGGGATCCTACAGCCCCCACTCTGGGGCATTGAGTTGGTGTTTATGCTAATGGGTTGGGCAATTGGCCTCAGGATGCACACTACAGAGGAAACATAAAGGATCTGAAACAGAAGCAACGGGTGGGATAAATGACTTTTTTCTTTATTAGCAAACAATTTGTATTTTATATAAATATACATAACATTATACATAACATTCATGATTTTGAATATCTATGAATCTGCTCTTTTTTAGATGTTTATTAGATGCTCTACACAAATATGACACTTTAAATGTTGCTTTCCAGATGACATTCTCTTTTAAGCATGTCTCTGCAACACATGTGCTTGCTGGGCAAGTTTTTGTTTAAAGTTTGGATATTTTAGCTACAGTATACTTCTGCAAATTTAGGAAGGTTACCTACAATGATAAGAGTTACTTTTAGGATTAATTGCAAGACTAATTTTGCTTGCTTCACTGGATCAAACCTTGTATGGAACAATGTAGATTACGGGTTAATTTGAATTGATGATCAAGCTGTGCTTAAAATATTTTGAAAGTCAACATGCAATACAAAACCAGGCAATTCAGTTCACAGCAGTGCCAGACATTTTAAAAAGGGCCAATACTTGCCCACAGAATTTTGCTGCCTTTTTATTAAAAAAAAAATTCAACTGAATCAATTGAAATTAATATACAATTTATATTATAAAATTGGTATTTATTAAAAAAAAAGGATAATGAATTATTAACTTCAAAAATATTTCAACAAAAATATTAAGCAGCACAGCTGTTTTCAACATTCCACATTGATTTCAGTTTTTTTACCATATTGTGGTCAAATGAATACAATATTGGTAAGCATAAGAGCCTTAATTCAAAACAAGAACATTCTACTATAATATATTTATGTCATTACATTAGTTTTTTTTTAATTATTATTATTGTTATTATTATTAGTAGTAGTAGTAGTAGTAGTTTTCTGGATAATCTTGACTTTCAGCCATTTTCAGTAACTTTTTTTTATCTTCCTCAGAATAACAAAGGCCTGCAATGATCATTTGATATGCTAATAACTACATGGTTACCATCAATATAGGTGGACAGATTGGATTCCCAATAGACATTATCAGTGCTTATGTAAAGCATTTTTGTCACATACTGTGCAGTTATTTTTGGCATAAAGTGAGCAAAACTTACAGCTGCTTAGATGTCATCCTCTGTCATGTTGTCATTTTCCTCTTGTCTTGAATGACATGTTTAATTCCTGGGATAAAACTTTACAAAAGCAGGATTATGGGGTCAATATTCTCTTAGGGGGGTGTTTGTGTGTGTGTGTGTCCCATTCTGTCACTCTCAGACGGGCGTCTCTAGAGACACATTTGGCTGGGGAAGACTATTGACCAGCTGCAATCTGGACAGAAGATGAGTACGGCTCTTGACGATGATAATTGGAAAGTGTTCATGCACTGTTGACATTTAAATATTTGTGAAGGGTCCAAGTAATCCGCATTATGCATTCACTCAGAGTCCTGCAATCAGATGTGACATTTATATTTGTTACAGAATATACAGTAACTGCTCTTGGAAATACCAGGATTATCCTACAGTTACATTTAAATCAGGCTTGCTATTGATTATTTTGCATGATTTTCTTAAATGATGCATAATCAACACCATCATCATTGTGTTACCAGGATGCAAGGGAAACATCATGGAGTGACTTTTTTCCATACACTACTAATATCTGTCTTACCATACTCATCTCAATTTAGAGGAGTCGGATGTTTTATTTATGTATAATATGCATATTATATATTTTAGTTAATAATAATAATACATTTAAAAGGCACCTATTCTGCCCCTTTTTACATGATGTAATATTAATCTTGAATGTGCCTGTGAAGTTTCAGCTTAAAATTTCAAACAGATTGTTTATTATAACGTGTTGAAAAGTGTCATTTTTGGGGCGGGTCTAAAAAGTGCTGTTTCAGGGGGGTGTTCCCTTCCCTGCAACTTCCCGCCCGACTCCAGAAGGGGGCGGAGCCTAGACGTCTTTGCTTTGCGTATGGCAATAAACAGAGAGGAGAAGCAACATGAGTGAGAGTGAGAGGACCGGTATTCAACCGTACATGTACGGACCGGACTCAGACCCAGAACAAGGAGAGACTACAGCAGAAGAAACAATAATGTGAATGAACCAGAATGTCTCAGAATGGTAGTTTGAATCATTTGTATGATTCAAATGATAAATTCAAATGTACTTGTATAGTTTTTCACAGCCGCTTTGTAACGATGGATGTGACACCCAGAAAGTATGTGGTAAAGTTCACTAACATTGTGCACTTTAACGAAACAACATACACAAACAAATATTGTTAAGACGTTAAGATAAGCACTAATGCAATATTACATTTGTGCAAGGGTTACGTAATGTTCGAATATTGCTTTTCGTACAGGTACTCATGTGGCAAATGTGAGAGAATGCCAATGTAACGGAGGCCAGCGAGTAGGTGCTGTGCAGGTAAACCTCACTCCCCTGGTCTCAAGAGACAAAATCACAGTTGACGTCAAACCTGGACCAACCAGTTTTGAATGTTTGAATATGAATGTTCACATAAAGCTATTTAGAAGACTATAATGCACAAGCAGAACCCTGAAGGTTTATCCTCCAGAACATGTTGAATACGCCATCACAATGACATGTCCTCATGTGCTGAGCTCTTCTCTGATATGTGAAAGCATGTGGATCATGTAGGCGTACAGCAGTTCTGTTCCCTGACGGCATAAGTGTCAGTTCTACAAGAATATACACTTCAGTATAAACCCAGTGCACTTTCAGCTGCATGTTACTGGATGAAGATAATTATTTATCATTATTTGTCATTAGGGTTTTTTTCCAAGTGTCTCAAGAGACGCACTAGCGACTGACGCTAGATACTGCAGTCTTTAGCCTCCTCGTGAGTGCGTCCGCTTCCCACGCCGGAGACCTGGGTTCGAGACCCACTCGAAGCAGGCGAGTGGGACCTGTGACACCAACTGAACCGGAAAATGTGTGCAAATGGCAGACATGGCACAACACACTGAGAGCTGAGGATATGGTAATACACGCCTGTCAGTCAATAGCGGTGGGCAGGGCTACCACAATATGACGTCATATTGCGGACAGGATCCAAACTGCTAATTTTTTGAGCCTGATTTGGTTTTATGAAGATTAAAAAAAAAGACTGGATGGATTTTTATCATTCTAAGATGGCTGTGTACACACAATTCCAACACACATTTCTGTCCAAACACCTTGTAAAAGTGGATTTTGCATAATAGGTGCCCTT
>NW_015627629.1:1707289-1711784 GCF_001515625.1 Sinocyclocheilus rhinocerous
ATATATATATATATAAGGAATATACTTCTCTTTCAATGGCTCTTAAATCTTGTTAAAAAAAAAAAGATGCAAAATCACAGTTGACGTCAAACCTGGACCAACCAGTTTTGAATGTTTGAATATGAATGTTCACATAAAGCTATTTAGAAGACTATAATGCACAAGCAGAACCCTGAAGGTTTATCCTCCAGAACATGTTGAATACGCCATCACAATGACATGTCCTCATGTGCTGAGCTCTTCTCTGATATGTGAAAGCATGTGGATCATGTAGGCGTACAGCAGTTCTGTTCCCTGACGGCATAAGTGTCAGTTCTACAAGAATATACACTTCAGTATAAACCCAGTGCACTTTCAGCTGCATGTTACTGGATGAAGATAATTATTTATCATTATTTGTCATTAGGGTTTTTTTCCAAGTGTCTTTGAGAGTTAAATCAGAGCCTGCCGGGAACTGTTTGGGGAAGTTGGAACATGACTACTGTATGTATCATAAACAGCTCAGAAATATTAAATAGTATAAAGCATATATAGAGGTGTAAATGGACTCCTAACTTAGTCATTCGTTTTACCTGTAAATATATATATTATATATTGTAAAAAATAATAATAATAATTTCAAAGTCTAGGGAAGATCCAGCCAAATCCTGCAAATTTCTGCTTGTTAATATAAATGTAAGATGACAAAATAAAGTTTAACAATAACATTATGGCTAAAGATTTAAAGAAAATTAAAGATTAAAAATAAAATCAATTTTTTTACTATTTCATTTTATTTATTTTACTTTATTATATTTTATTGTTCAATTTAACGGATTATTAAGATTCTTTGTAGTAAATAGTTAGTCAGTTCAGTTCAAAAACATCAACAGAATACTGTTTCTTGTGCGGTTGGTTATGGTTTGTGCCATTAAAATGGTGTCACTTCCTTGAGGATGATGTCGTTTTGGAACTGGCTATTGTGAATTAAAGAGATTTTTTACAAAGGTTGTAAAGTGATATTGAGCAATTAATGCTATTTTTAACTTAAAGTACTCACACACCTCTCTGTTGCTGAGATACATTTCCATTCCAGCACTAAAAATGTCCAGCTAGTGCCTACAGGGTGAAAAACAAGCCCATTTTGCACCAATCATGTTTCTGCAGGCCAGGATTTACCAGAAACACTGCTTACAAATAATGCTTCCCAAATACTGGAATGCATCATCTTAAATAACACAGGGTTTGAGTTTCAGGCACATGCAGTGCCGTCTGAAGGGGAGTTTAGGTCTCATTCTTTCCCCTGAAACTTAACCACAACATCTAACACTATGATTAGCATTCACACCTGAGCTTCCCTGCAAATGTTTAGAAATAGTTGTGTCATTAGTCAAAAAATTCCTGAGCAAGTGTTTAGTGTAAGGCATGGTGGTTATAACCAGCTCGGGAGAGCAGTCGGTAACTGCCTGTTGAAAGTCCATAAAAAAAAAAAAGATGAATATTGGTTTGTCAATTCTTAATCTCAATCGGAAATGCACACACTGACATCAGTGTATATCAGAGTACTGTATGTCAATGTATTTCCAAATGTATAACAGCAGTCGCTTGTTATTTTTTGATTTATGAACAATCTATATTAAGTTAATTTATTCAGAAGCTGTAATCAATTGTGGAAATAAGAGTAATAGAACAGTTGCTCTGGTTGACTGATGCGAATGGAATTATGAGAATGAAATCCCTCATTAATCAATATGGATTTTAGAAAATTACAGTTCGCTGGAAAAATCATTTATACGAGAATAGCTGTGAGCAGAAACATGTTAACACCATAAACCATGAGGTTAGATGTTAAAGCTGAGCAGGTTGCCTAACAATTTCTGTTAATCAAAAATCTTCATTTTGTCTTATTAGATTATTTTTGTCTTTATAAAATTATTAGTAAAAACAAGAATAAATGCATATATGACGCATTTTATATGTTTGATGTTTCCCATAGAGCAGTGGTTTTCCATCCTGGTCGCTATGGGGAACGCCTTGGCTTGACCCGTGTCTGAAGCATACATTCAAAGCAACAACACGTTGGCCGGCGACAGCCTATGACGTCACTACCGGTGCGACCACAGTAAAAAGGGACATCGGGAGAAAACGTCATCCGCTTCTTCGTCTGAAGCTTGCGTCCGAAGCATGGCAAGGAAACTAGAGGATGCAGTGTCTCGTTCCCTTCTCAGGGAACCATGGTTACAAACGTAACCTGTGACATTCCATTTCGAGGGAACTTCGAACTGTGTCCTCTAGGGGTCGCTATGGGGAATGGTATATCCACGCCACCATGCTGAGGGGAGTGCATGCCAAGCACAAAGGCGAGCACTAAGTACCAACTCTACCAAAGCTTAAGGGAGTTGCCCCTGGGACAGCTTTCAGTGACATTATCCCCTTCGGCCAAAGGCCTGAAGTACATATCCCAGAAACTTACCTGTTAGGGGCCGGGCCTCCTGGACCCAGGGTAGAGCTCAAAAGCTTGGAATCAGAAGAAGAGATTCCTTTAAGGGGATACGATGAAGCACCTAGGATAGTAACTAGGTCTTGGCCTGTCACCCAGGGGCCTACCGCTTGCTCTGCATGAGCTCACTGAAGGAACTGTCTCAACAGACCCTTAGTAGCAACACCCTGTTCAAGTAGGTATCACTGGGGATACATAGGTAGAGTGGTGTCCAAGGTGAAACCGGGGCCTGACCGACTCAAAGAAAGGGCACGTAATCCCTACCATACAGGATTTTAGAAAGAACACAAAATGCTTGATGTGCGTCCTTACCACAGCGAGGATTTTAGAAAGTGCACAGAGACTTAGCGTGTGCACTTACCATAACATGGATTTCAGGGATACCGTTCCTAAGGGGTCATAGAGGCTGTTTACTAGACAGGCCTAGAGACCCTATGTGACCATGGCACTCTGAAGGAGCAGTCCATAGCATACACAGAGCACACATAGATGGAAATGGCGCATCCCATAGAACAATCTCTACAGCGTTGCTCGTAGATAATCCTGAAGGGTAAGCGTACAGCAAGCTTAACCATAAACGCAGGGTATCAGGGAGCGATGCTACCTAGATTAATGACAGCTCACCAGGGAGGCAGCATTGTCAACCCAATCCAGCCCTGTGCTCTCTACCCCGATAGAGAGCATGGGTCCCATTTTAACCAGACCCGCAGAGCCTGGTAGCAACGGGGCCCAGATCATGCATGGAGAGCTGTTTCTCTTCAGATCCAGAGCACTCGGGAAGAGTTTCCGCAGAAACACCCCTCACTCATACCTCAAGGAAAATAGTGTACTCAAGCCCACTCCACGGAGGGGTGACTCACTGGTTCACCGTGAGGGCAGTGTGATGCAACTAGCGGACTGCAGAGTGGAGTTTAGGGAGTAAAGCCGCTCAACGCCTCAGCGAGAGGAGCTCTACTCAGAGAAAAATGGATATCCTGAAACAGGAAACCCCTCGGGGCGAGACATGGGTAGGGCGTCCCAGTCGGGGCAGCCTCTTGAAGCAAATACCCAGCCAGGACGTCCAGGGGGGCATCTAGGAAAGCATACACTCTGGAGACCTCACCAGAAGGAAGGACCCGCAGGTCCTTGGATTGCAGTGCTGTACTGGGGACTTGATGACCAAGAAGGCTCCCACAGAAGCCTAATGACTTGGCCACATGATCCAGGAGGCATGAAGCCGAGAACAGGGCTATCATCCAGTCTGGATCCAGTATCGACGAGTGAGGCCATCACCGTAACAAGTCGATAGCAAGGGTTCTGAGTGCAGCAGAACGGGTGCTCGCCGAGGACCTACCCCAAACAAGATCAGAAACACAACAGACAGGTCCCAGAAACACTGCAAAGAAGGCTAGCAGAAGGATTCACACAACCACCAGCGAACAGATTTGAAATGGATCGTACTCACCCACCATGGTTCCCACGCATGAGCTCAGTTCAGGAGGCAAAGTCCGAAGAGGCCTCGGGTCCGGACCATCAGTAAGGTAGTTTCTATGCTTAGACATAGAACCTAACCAAAAACATCATAGGTCCAGCATGAGAGACTGCAAGCAAGCGCAGAAGGTTCCCACCTAACCTCGGTCAGGTGGAGTTGATGGTGGTTACAGGGGAATTAGGAAGGGGAAGATGAGGGCAGATGTTAAAACCCCTGAGGGAGGTGAGTAGATGTTCAGGTCTTACTCTGGTCCAGACGAGAGCGTTGAGACAACCACCAGCGAACAGATTTGAAATGGATCGTACTCACCCACCATGGTTCCCACGCATGAGCTCAGTTCAGGAGGCAAAGTCCGAAGAGGCCTCGGGTCCGGACCATCAGTAAGGTAGTTTCTATGCTTAGACATAGAACCTAACCAAAAACATCATAGGTCCAGCATGAGAGACTGCAAGCAAGCGCAGAAGGTTCCCACCTAACCTCGGTCAGGTGGAGTTGATGGTGGTTACAGGGGAATTAGGAAGGGGAAGATGAGGGCAGATGTTAAA
>NW_015627629.1:1712055-1714980 GCF_001515625.1 Sinocyclocheilus rhinocerous
AGAACCAACCAAAACATCATAGGTCCAGCATAAGAGACTGCAGTGCAGGCGCAGGAGATTCCTACCTAACCTTGGTCAGGTGGAGTTGATGGTGGTTATAGGGGGAATTAGGAAGGGGAAGATGAGGGCAGATGTTAAAACCCCTGAGGGAGGTGAGTAGATGTTCAGGTCTTACTCTGGTCCAGACGAGAGCGTTGAGAACGCCTCTTCTGGATCACCTCCCTCAGGTCTTACCTACCTCCCTTTGACTCGCGCTTCCTCCTAGCCCCACCCACAGGTGGGGGAGGGGCACGAGTCGTGACACTAGCCTTCTGTGCCTGTCTCTGATCCTCAGACCAGGCCAGGACCCCTGCATTGTTTGGCTCAGACCAGGACAATTTTTTGTCCAGGTCTTTGTGGAATGAAGGTTTTGAAGGCCGCTGAGCACGCCTTCGCCTCCCTAAACTTCTCGACCCCCATTTCGACGGAGGTACTGGAAAGTTCTGAAGGCGAAACCGGAGCATCGAGGAGAAAGCCCTTCTCTTTCTTCCCGATATCTGCCAGGTTCACCCACAGATGTCTCTCCGTTACCACCATGGCCGCCATAGATCTGCCCATAGCAGTGGTGGCCTGCTTAGTGGCACGGAGAGCAAGATCCGTGGTGCAACGCAGTTCAGCTACCTCATCAGGGGAAAGGCCCTGACCCTTATCCAGGTCTTTCAGCAGATCAGCCTGGTATGCCTGAAGCACCGCCATCGTGTGCAATGAAGAGACACCCTGACCTGTTGCTGCGCATGCCCTGCCATTTAAGCGAGATGTATCCTGAAGGGGTTAGATAGCAAGGAGGGAGCCTTGAGAGAGGATGTCTCACCTACAGAGAGATAGCTAGCTAGTGTCTCTTCTATAGGGGGCATCCTCTCATAGCCTCTTTCACGCATCATCTCAATGTTGGCATAACTCATATGCTGGAACCTATGGATGCGAGAGGAAAACGGCCTCTTCCATTCCTTCTCGATCTCCGTATGGAGATCAGGAAGAAATGGAAGGCTCACTTGAGCTGGGGGGCTATGGTCAGAAAGATAACGCTCATCGAGATGACCCCGCCACCTTCCTGACCCACTTCCACAACAAGTCGAGCCTCGCCGTGGAGCGTTCCATAACCTCCAACAGCTCATCATACGCAGGGCAGGAGGATTGAGAGGGCTCAGTCTCGACTTCTTCGCCCTCCTCAGACATCTCCTGCTCGTCCTGGGCAGAACCCAGCAGAGCACTAGCCGCTGGATCAGATGATGTCAGGGAAATTGCATCATCATCATCCAGCAGCTCACCCTCGTCCACGGCCGATGAGCGCGAGAGGGAAAGCCCCTCCTTAAACTCATCGGCCAGATCCGCCTGCGATCCCCACGAGCTCATTCTCCTCCGTGCCTCAGCAGCGGCGGGGCCTGAACCACGGGGAGCAGATGGCCACCCCTCCTTTCTCGAAAAGAGAGACAGACGAGAGCAGAGCTTTTTCATAGAAAAACGCTCGCAGTGGACGCAGATTGCCCCCTCAAGGATATCGCATGCATGCTCTACGCCCAAACAAACGATGCAAAGATCGTGAGTGTCATCAGGTGTCAAATAGCAAGGACACGGATCCACACACCTCTTAAACGTGTTAGTAGTGCCGCCATGACAAGGGAAGAAAATATCGTTCTTACCACCGGAATGCACGCTTCAAACAAAACAGTCACTTGAAGACGAAGAAGAGGATGACGTGTTCTCCCGGCGCCCCTTTATACTGTGGTCGCACCGGTAGTGACGTCATAGGCTGTCGCCGGCCAATGTGTTGTTGTTTTGAATGTATGTTTCAGACACGGGTCACGCCAAGGCGTTCCCCATAGCGACCCCTAGAGGACGCAGTTCCCTTGAAGGGGAACCACTGCTCTATGGAAAACACCAAACATATCAAATGCTTCATACCTGTATATGCATTTATTCTCATAGAGGTATAGATTTCTGGTTTTTACTGATATTGTAGGAAATATTAAATTATATTTAGAAAGTAATTTAGGTAACATTTTTGTTACATGCACATGTACTTATATTAATAACAGTAAATTATACATAATTACATGCAACTAACCCTAAACCAAAATTAATACGAACCATTGTTTGGGAAAGTTACTTTTAAATGTGATGCATTGCAGTATTTCGTTACTCCATAAAAAAGTAACTATTTGCATTACTTAGTTACTTTTTATGGAAAGTAATGCATTACATTACTTTTGTGTTACTTTTTGTCACCTAAGTTTGCTTATTTATTAAAAAAAAATAATAATAAATAAATAAAAAAAATTATATTTTTGGTAACTGTAAAGGCCCTTTCACACCAAAAGTGAAAATAAGCCTCAAGCCCCGTTCACACCGCCAGCGACTTTTTCGCTGTATGTCGCTAGACTCTGTGCTGTGAAGACGCTTGTGGGCGTTCCTACTGCTGTAGCTCTAATGTTATTGGTAGACTGCACGTCTGGACATATCTGGACATATAAAATGCAATCACAAACTGTATATTGCCGGTAAAACTAAGATATCATTCTATTATGACTAGGAACTTAAAAGAAATAAAAGTACCATTCTACCGTTGGAGAGTGTTGTTATATAAACTACAGCAGTGCTCGTGCATTAAATCATTAACCTGTGCTAAACTGCTCACTGCATCATGTAATTAACAACTCGAACCATCAATGTATGAATCAAACTCACTTAGACAGCCAACGGTTTTTTTTCTACGCATCATTTTTTATATCCATGTATGTGGCTGCAGCGAGGACCTCTTGAATCGCTCAGGAAATCTGTCCTGTCTTGCCTGCACTCGAGACGGTGACGTGTGAGCGCCACTGACAGATTCTTCACTCCTATTGGTTGTCGCTCGCGAAATTCGCTGCTTATTTGCATAAAGTTGAA
>NW_015627629.1:1715948-1718069 GCF_001515625.1 Sinocyclocheilus rhinocerous
TTAATTCGCGTTGTTCACTCGCTTGTAGGGGTGAAACGGATCATAGTTTATCATTTACACGTGTTGAGAAGCCCCGTTCACACCGCCAGCGACTTTTTCGCTGCTTGTCGCTTGTGGCTGGCAATTGAGGTCGCTAGTGGGCGTTCCCACTACTGGTTGCCTAGTTACCCCCGTAACACTCCACTACAGCAGATGAATCACGTGCTCTCCACTGACTTCACTCCCATTGGTTGTCGCTCGCGAAATTCGCTGCTTATTTGCATAAAGTTGAAGAATTCTCAACTTTTGTCGCTTGACTCGCATCGCTTGACACGCCCACATTCCGTCGCCAACGGTCACTGTCGCTCGTGTCGCCGGAAGTCGCCAGCTCTCCATTGAAAATGAATGGGATTATGTCGCTCTGTCGCTGTGTGTCGCTGGCGGTGTGAACGGGGCTTCAGGCTGGAGGAAGTGCCTCTGTCTCTGCACCTCACTCCCAATTTCTCAATATGGGGACAGGAGAGATGTCAGTGAATAGATGGGAAAACAAAGTAACTTGCATTACTTGTTTGAAAAAGTAATTCAGATATTTTCTTGTAAATCTAAAAGTAATGTGTTACTTTACTAGTTACTTGAAAAAAATTCTGATTACATAACTCACATTACTTGTAATGCGTTACCCCCAACACTGATACTAACCCTAACCATAGAGTAAATACATGTTGTTAATTTTCTGTATATTACTTAGTACTATAGTACTTAAATATATAATTACATTGTAACAAGGTCGCCTTAAAATAAAGATCAACCATAAATTATTTACATTAACACGCTATCCAAAGTAACTTCCAAATTAGAATAAAGCAAACATTATGCTAGTTTTTCCTAAATTTGTGAGGTTCACATCGCTGAATTCTTGAAAAGTTTTGTTGGAGGAACTTACTACCAAGTAAAAAAACATTAACAGTGGCAAGAAAAATGTGTGAACCTTTTGTAAATATCTGGACCTAAAGAGGGCTGTGCTGTAAAAATCAATCCAAACATATTGATAAACTTCAATAGATTTGTGGGGGAGGATAGTTCAAAATTAGTCAAAAGTCTAGCAGCTACAGAAAATGTTTAAACGAGGTTTTGCTGCTAAAGAAGGATCTAGGCTACATGTTAAGGGTACACTTACTTTCTCCACATATTGTGAATGATTACTCACTGTATTCAAGAAAAATTTGAAAAGTACAATTGTTTCTGTGTTATTTTAGTCAAGATATATTTGCAAGTTACATTATAATCAGACCACATTTTATGAGTAATTTTGGAGTTCTATGCACTTTTTCCGTTACATTCTACTTAGTCTGCTATTTTGGAATCATCTACTTCAGATTTACCTGACACTTAACGTCACATAAAAACAAAACAAATTGTGCTTGGCTATTTTATATGTTTGTCAGACACCTTCCTGTCTAACTGAGCAGTTCTTGGCCAGAATAAGTCGTGAAGCAATGGCTCAGTGACAGTATATGTATGAAATATGGATGGTTTGGAAACTGTAAAGCCTTACTGATTTCATCTGAATGGATTAGGGATGCACCGATACCGATACCGGTATCGGTATCGGGCCCGATACTGAGCTCCTGTACTCGTACTCGTACTCGTTAAAATGCCCCGATACCACACAGCATGTGATAAGTGCCATATTCAGACAAAGAAACACCGACAACAGAACAACAGACAGCAGAATGGAGTTAAGGATGTCTACTACGAAGTATATGTATGCAATGAATATAACGTTAAACATTCAGTATTAACGCCTGTATAGCTGATGTGCGCGAGCTGATAAACAAAGCAGGCTAAGTGGATTGAGCGCGTGGCGGCGCAGATGCGTGAGCTTGTCGAGTGAATATGCCTTTCTCATAGCTAAAGTGAATCTAGCAGCCTGTGTGAAATGCGCTCGGCTGTGCTACTGTCCTCTCATTCTGCATCAATACAAATACCTGCACGCGTTGCTCGTGTTTTGCTTGCTTCATGAGTGTTTCTGCATTATATGAGTGGCTTTGGAATATAAATCGCAGCACGTTTCAGATGAAAAAACGCGACTTCTATTTCTGAAAATATCACAGTTAGGAGATTTATAACGAGTGGTTCCCT
>NW_015627629.1:1718218-1721922 GCF_001515625.1 Sinocyclocheilus rhinocerous
TACAAATGCAATAAAAATATTGGTATCGGTACTCGGTATCGGCAAGTACCAAAAATAAAAGCATCGGTATCGGGCGAGTACTGGAAAAAGTGGTATCGGTGCATCCCTAGAATGGATCTATTTCAATTTCAGTTATGCCCTATAACTGCATCTTGATAAGCTGCAAGTGTGAGCTCATGAGGGGGGTCTGAAGCAAACACTGTAGGGGTCAGACAGAGAGGACACTGCCAATCTCCTTCCTGAGAGAGGAAATGCACAGACATGCTGTCAGATAGCGGACACGCAGGACTGACAGTGAGAGATGTGACATCCGGAGGTCAGGAGAAGTGTACGAGCCATCCACATTGGTGAATATTCGAGAAGGACGGAGGCTCTGTGGGAATGGCCCATTAGAGAGTGCATGCACCCAGAGGATAATCAGATACAGGCCAAATTACCCCCAGCTGGACGCCAATCCTGCACTTTCATGGAGAATGAGAGGAATGGAAAGACCCTTCCTGACTCGTGGGTGTGTGGGTGATTGCAACTGCAATTCCATACGGAGCACTGCTTGGGACTCTGAGCCTGACGCAGTTGGTAGGTATGATGGTTTATGGGCCATTGGGCCGCATTTAATTCTGCGCACAACAGAGGCCTATTACAGACATGACTGCTGGGAGATTTCATCCCTTAACCCTCTGACTTTGTTTTTTCAATCTTCACATTTCAGGCTTGACCATGAAGAAAGGTTACTGACAGCAGTGGAGATTGTTCTTATATATTTAGTTTTTATTACCCTGGTTTATATTGTATTAACCCAGCAGCTACTGTGTCTTATCTCATGGGTTATTTTTATTGGTTTTCAAATGGTAGACTCCAAAAATTGTCCTTTTCCACTTATGACGAGGATCATACAGAACCTGCACACATTTTCTAAACTGATTGTGGGACAAAATCTCTAGAATTCTGAGGAATGGATTTTAAGGCAACATGAGATATATATATATATATATATATATATAAATGTGGGGAAATATCATCATGAAATAAATGTTTTTTTTCCCCTCAAATACACGTTGGACACAATTATTGGCACCCCTTGAAATTCTTATGAGTAAAATATCTCTGAAGTATATTCCCATTCATATTCACAATTTCTTCTTTGATCATATTTACCAAGGGTGCCGATAATTTTGGCCATGACTGTACATATATATATATACAGTATGTGTGTGTGTGTGTGTGTGTGTGTGTGATTCATTAGTGTATTCTTTATATTTATAAGGTGGTTATATATAATATATTTTTCACAATATTATCCTGACAGCATAGTCAATTACAAGAGCTTTAAACTGTAAACTTTACAACAATATACTTTAAACCAGTAAATATAATTTAAAAATCATCCACATTAGGGTAAGTAAATGATGCGATAACTCTTACTGGTAGCTGAAAACATTACTTTCTGCAGCTTTCAGAGCATTCTGCAGGATTTTGTGGTCAAATATACCATGCAGAACCATGACCACTGACTGATTGTAGTTTAAATGTAAATTTATAATTCTTAATTTTTCATGAATGGAAACATTTGCAGTGCAAAGTTGGCAACTCTACTTCGAATACCTGCATGATTTTGTCCCAGCTGCTGGGTGGAGTTATTGTTCTGGAAGAAAGAGTAAATCTGTCCATTGGCTTTGATTCATGGGGGCCTGTAAACACTGTGCTGGGTGTATGATTATAGGAGCATGGTGTTGAACACACAGTTATTCACCCTGAAACCCCACCCAGCCCAATCTGCCTAGCTGTCCATACTTGTCCCTAATAATGTCTATGTCCCTCCATCTTGTTAGCACTCTTCTTACCTCGATTTTCTGTCTTTCTGTTTCCATTCTCATTCCACAATCCAGTAAAGAGAGCCTGAATGCATACCTGCACTTTAAGGTAATGGATTGGATGGGGATAAGGGCTGCTTTGACACGTTTACAAGTTAGCAGCTCTGTAATTATCTTTGTGAATCGTTATTTACACCATCAGCTGACTGCGTTTTACTTGTGAGCCTACAATCTGACAGGGATTTACAAGGTAGAGTTACAAGAAGAAAGTGTACCCTAGAGTGCATGTGTGCATTGGTTTGAATGAATGGAAAGGTGTGCCAACAGATGCGGAACTGAAGAGCTGCACTTGAACTCACTGACACCATTAACAACACAAGGGTGTTAAATATTTCCCTAATAGAAAGAAGACTTTGTTGTCCATTATGATACATCAACCCTTGTGAAAAAGAAATGAGCTTAATTGTACTGAATGTGCACTTATAGTGTACGTGAACTATCCCTTTAAGTGCACTTTTAAAGTGCAGTTAAATGTCAAATTAAACATTTGACTTTAAAGTACATTTTTAATCATTATTTTATACAACTTATTTTGATGTGTTTTGATTAACATCAAGTTGATTATATTGATTATAATGTATATCGGTTTGATTATAATGTGTTATAACTTATAAGGTTGTTATTTGATCTTACTGAGTTAAATTACAATTTTACTAAGTTAAATGTACTAAATTTCAACTTTATAATCATACATATGTAACTACAAATATATTTAAATACATGACATGCAAGTTTTAATAGAAATTACATTAAAGTATATTTTAGTTTACCACAAATGCTTGTCAGTAGATTCAGCAGTACACTTTAACCATATTTCAAACACAACAGAAGTAATTATGAGATGCTCGTTACGTTTTATTCGGCAACACCTTATTTTCCAGTGGCCTTGTTACATGTTGCATGTTTAAAGTGTAACGAAGGTGTCCTTGTTACAGTGTAATTGTACATTTAGGTACTTACTATAGGGTTAGGATTAAGGTTTGGTATGGGGTAGTTGCTTACTATACTGTTATTTCTATGTATTACTATGTTATTAATATATATATATATTAATAACATAGTAATACATAGAAATAACTGAATTGTGCTTTTTTTTCATAAGAGTATTACATGCAGCCAAATGCAAACTTTTCCAAATTGGTCTCATTATTATGGCAATTTGTAGCTTAGTCCAAGACCTCGGCATGGTTATTGTAGCAGATACTGTGTCATTGCTCTACTTTTGAAAATATGGCGAATGTGAACAAAGGTGGCAGCTACTAACCATATCATATGTTAGAAAGAAGCCTGAAACTGAAAGTCAATGTACAATTTAATGTACAATTTATTGGCTGTTTCTGAGAAGCAGCAGGGTCGTTTAGGCCTGCTGCTACAGTTAGCTTCAGCACATATTAAACAAATGATTTTGTTTAGCTAAGACGTTACGATGAAAACCAGCTAATTTATGATAAATATTCAGAGGGTGTAGTTTATGGCTGAATGTTTCACTGAGGTAGGCAGTATTGTTGGAAATTGAGAGTTTATGGATTGCCTCATAATGTGAGAAAAGGATAGACAATATGGAAATAAGGCCATTTGTATGATCACACACTCATATACACACATTGGGATGCTTGCCAGGATTGGACAAAATTTAGAATATGAATTACCTGCTTTTTAATTGGGCATATATTTTTATTTAGCCACAACAAACATGGGATGTTGAATTGGAATTGGAATGACAGAAAGGCGAGTTAATTTGCCTAATTATGGCAATTTATTACCTGATACAGCACATATATATATGTGTTTGTGTGTGTGTGTGTGTGTGTGTGTGTGTATACAGGTGCATCT
>NW_015627629.1:1721937-1729067 GCF_001515625.1 Sinocyclocheilus rhinocerous
AAGACTTAAACTACTTCAGTCTGTGTGCATTGAATTTATTTAATACACGAGTTTCACAATTTGAGTTGAATTACTGAAATAAATGAACCTTTCCACGACATTCTAATTGATTGAGATGCACCTGTATACGGATATATTTGTTTCTCATCTGATTAGATATATTTCATAGTTTGATACTGTCGGAATAATTAGCTCAGCAGATCAAAACTATGGAGCCCCTAAAGGGACATGGTGGTGGAAAAAAATCAGATTGTTTAGGGGCTCCGTACAAAACAGATTTTACTTTTGCTTTCACCAGAAAATAACCATATTTTCTGTAGTTTCTATTAAATGTCTTTGATAATCTGGGTGTATGATAACATTCAAATTAGCAATTTGTATACTGACAAATTAAATATAGCATTTAAAACTACACACTTTTAATTCAATTTCAGGATATTACTCTATTATGATAAACCTATAGAAAAAAATATTTGACTCTTTTTCTTTTCTAAGAATGACTTAACTTGAAGTGCTGTAAAAAAATTGTTTGAAAAAAATATTATTTTAAGGTACTTTATGATATGTTGCCATACGGCAACAGCATACAATAGTGAATCTAGCTTAGAATAAGTGTAAGTTTACTTATAGTTCATATTTTTCCTCAGAAATGTTATTTGTGTTGATTCAATTGGTGCTATTACAAGCTTTAACACAATACTTACAGTATAATTGACACCTTATACATACTTTCCAGCAACTTGTGCTTTTATTTATTCCATTCTTTTTTGTTGAATAATGATTTATAATTTTTTTATTTCATTACATTTTTCATGAATATTATTTAAATTGCAAATTTATACAGTTAAAACAAATATAATACTGTATACCATGTATCATAAAACATTGACATAAAACCAAAAACATTGCAGTTCATGAAAATTCAACATTACGCAATCTTATGAAAGGAAGACTATGAACATGAGCATCCCCCCCATCCCCCCATAATCCTTGAAAGATCACCATGTCATCATAACATCATAACAGTGATGTTTCCGTTTTTTTTTTTGACACGGACTGGTCCTAGTTTGTTACTGACGTTTTAGTTTGCTTTCAGCAACTACCGACAAGAGATGGCAGTCTGTCAGAAATCTCGCCACAGAAAAAAACTGCATGTCATGTGACTTACCCAAAGCACATCATTGGCTAAACTAAGGTCTTCTCTTTCCAACAAAAAAAACGAGCCATATGGCCACACCATGCGGTAGAGGGTTAAGCCTTGTTTTAAAAACATCATACTTTAGCAACTGTTGCTGTATGGCATTTTCTCAGACAAGCCTTTGTTCTTTATAAGTCTGTGGAGGATCTATGAGTTTAAACAATATTTTACATTCAGATTTTCACTTATAATAGTGACACAGCTACCCAGAGAAGGTACAGGAATTCCTGACAAAACAATGGATGGATAACAGGCACATTGGTGGCAGTACAACATGGGCCGCCATCTTGATTGAATGAATCACATTACTGCATCACATGACTAAACATGCATAATTTTCAAATAACTCAAATAACATTTTCACAGTCAACATTACAATGTGAAAATCTACTTGAGAGCATTTTCATAAAGCTTCATTTTCGCTGGACAAGTTGGCCAAAAAAAAAAGAAAAAAAAGGCCAAAACGTTGAGAAAAAGATGCATTTTGATATTCTCTCAGATTAATGTAGCTATTGTGAATATGTTAAAAATGTTAGGAGCAGCTTTGTTCACTTACACAATCTGTTCTTTTACACAATTTTCACTATCAGTGTGGCTTTTAATATTTCAGGTGATTGTGAAAAGCATTTTCCTCTATTCTGATCACATTAAAGGTGCAGTAAGCGATTTCTGAGAAACGCTGTTGAAAGTGGATCGGACCGAGCACCAAAACACACTTGTAGCCAATCACCAGTAAGGGGCATGTCCAGTAGTGATGGGGGAGGTGCCTGTGTTGAATAGCATGTTCAGAAATTTGGGGGCGGAGACAAGATAGGGGTGTGATTCTTTTAGGTAGGGGCGTGTTTGTTTTGGTGATTTCAAATATCAACAGCATTTCTCAGAATTCGCTTACTGCACCTTTAATGCACAATGTAATGATTCATTTAAAGAAGTAGCTCCCCGTTACACTGTTCACAGAAATGTCCAGTTCATTCCTTTGGGATCTTTGTAAAGCTCTTCTTAGTAAGTCAGTAACTAATGGGGATGGAGCTTCAGCAAAGGGTCAGTTGAATTGCAATTTAAAGGACATTCTAAACTCAATTCTGAATACACAATCCAAAAATAACTCACACACACACGCACAATCACACACACACACGCACACACACATAAACACACATACAAATGGAAATAGATATTGTTATACATGAACACAAAGTGTTTTTCTCTCCCTGAAATGTGTCTTGAGTAAATATGTTATCAGTGATTTGTGAGAGCAGAAACAGTACACTCCTCATTTTAATCTCAAAAGCCCATAAACACCATCTCTCCTTTCTCTGAGACGCACTGAATTGCTGTATCCTTACGATTCGTTTCACGCTCTATCTAGCAAAAACATGCAGCACTTCTGTTCAACAATTTCCCTCTGAAAATATTAATGGAAAGAGCTGCATTAGGAAAATCCTCAATCTCTCTCCCTTTCTTCTGTCGGGTTTCTCACACTATATTCACATGGAGCTGAGGGACAGATGTTGCTGCATGACCTGTACATCAAGAAACAAAATGCAAGGAAAAGGACGATGTTTAAAGATCCTTAGCAATGTTTATTCTCAGGTAAACACTGGTTCCATCTATAACATGACAAAAATGATTGACCTGCCACGTTATATGAAGTGTGCGTCTCATAGGATTTGGTACAGAGCAGAATATTTTCATTATTCTCACCATGTAAAGCTTCAGTATTTGAATTATTCATTTAGGTTTTCTAATGTTTCTAATGTTTTATTATTATTATTATTATTTAATGGTCATATATTGTAAACATCTAGATATTCTAGGTTATTGAAAAAGACTAATGTCTGTGCTGTGCTCAATAAAAAGTCACATGTGCATTAGCACTTGTATGGTGGTCCCGCTCTCCATTGTAATAATGAATTAATGTCTGTGGCACTGCATGGCAGATCAGATCTTAAGTAATGCACTCTTGATGGAGCAGCACATGCTCTCTCTCTTCTTTATATGCTAATTTTTCTTTGAAGCACTTTGCTTTTTTCACCCACTCCTTTTCATGATTTGTAGCAGTTGCATATAATTATTTGTTTCAATATAGGTATGACAAATGGGGTCTTTTGCCATCAATGGGATCACAGTCCAACCATGAGATTTGGGGCTGGTTAGGGTCAGTTTTTCATGTATAAATGTTTTCTTTCAATATGAGTACTTTTGACCATGTGGAAAATAAACTCCATGGCTTTTCTGAAGCATAAATGTAATTTGCATTGTATCTCAAATTGTATTTTTGTTTGATAGTATTCTGAGTTTGAAAATGACATTTTAACCTTATTTACCATTTAATAAATTTTCTTAAATAAAATTACTCCTTTATTTTGCTAAAGCTAATTTCATAGCTAGCACGGCATTTTACTTACCCTGGAAACACAGTGAAATAATGTAATGTAAAATTTGATAGAAATTATATTTTAAATATCACACACTAACATTTTTGCAATTTATGTAGATTTTTACTTCAGACAGTTGTACATTTTTTGTAAATGGTGATATAGAGCAATTTCACATAATAATGTTAATATTTAAAAATATTAAACTTTCTATTAACTACATTTACATACACATTTATGCATTTAGCAATACGCTTTTATCCAATATATATATATATATATATATATATATATATATACACACACACACGCACACACATATACACACTCTAAACATTTGTTAGTTTTCATTCAAATTAACCCATTTAGTTTAGTTGTTTTCATGTTTGGATTTGTAATTAATGAAAAAAAGAAAAAAAAACATTTATTATGTTTTACACTTTAATTAAACTCATTGTATGCATGCGTGCAAACACTTTTTTTTTTTTTTTTAATCACAATGAATCTGTGTACCTGTGTTACCCCAATCTATAGAGGACAAAAATAAATAAAAAAATAACACCACAATTTTGTGTTCAGGTTGAATTCGGTCTAATTTTGTCTCCTTTACAGCATAGACCCCCGCTGTGCCAAGCAAAGCAAATGTTCAAGCACACATCTCATTGCACCCCGAGTCAAATAGTGCCCTGCCCCGAAGGATAAAACACAACACTCACAGAAGCGTGGAAATACCCAAAAATTCATACATCATTTCATTGGGATCACTGGGGTGTGAGAAAACTTAATTATTACGAATAGGAAGGCTAAAATAACAGAATTAAATGTGTGTGTCAGGGCAAGGCCATTGCGCACGGCAAACAAAAACACACCTGCCACTCAGAATGAGTGATTACCTCTCTCCACATGGAAGAAAAAGTCAATTCCACACTTTTGCCCCTCCTCCAGGTGCAGACATGCACTTAAAATGTCTCGCACACATATACACTCAAACATATTCACGTTTATTTATGAAGACTTGTGAAGTTCATGATTCTGCTGGGTGTTCCAAATCTGTAATCCTTTCAACAACACCGGTAGATCATTTTTTTAAAAATTATTTTTTTTTTGTTCTACTTGCAGTACCTCTCAATAGCTTTCATAGTAAAGCACAGAGATCTAAGTTGCCTGGAGGGCTTCTTGTGACACAGGTTGTTTCAGTGAATGATGAATACGGGCCACTTTAGCCATACAGGGGCTGCCTGCATTTATCATACTGTGTCTTTTTGACAATTAATTCAGCAGTCCGCTATGAACACTCAAGCCTTATCTGCTTTATAAAACATCCATGTAGATTTAAGGTATATGATGTTTACTGGAATTAGTTTGCTGCTTTATGTAGGCTTGGTTTTAAGATTTGGTTCTGTGTAAATGAAATGTCATGTCATTCTCCAACCTGATGCATTTCTAATAAAATCTGCCATGAGTGAGAGACCAGAAAGCCAGCAGTTTCAGGAGGAAGTCAAGATCGTGCTGGCCGAGGAAACCCATCGATTGTAAGGACAGCCGGTAAGTTGAGTTTTCTCCCTTCACGGTATCTAATAGTTACATCCATCACCTCGCAGACAAATTGAATAGACTCACATTCATTGCTCACACCTCAGGGACAGTTACAAGTGGATCCTAGATAGGTAGCAACTTATGAAGATATGCTGCAGTGCAGGGCTGTCCAAACCTGTTCCTGGAGGGGCTCTGTCTTGCTGTTTAGCTCCAACCTCAGTTAAACACACCTGAACCAGCTAATCAAGGTCTTTAGACTCAGAAATTTCTAGGCAAGTGTTTTGGAGCTGGTTGGAGCGAAAGGATGTTGGCCCTCAAGTAGCTTGCTGACTGTTTGTGTGTAGCTAGGTTTTCTGTGTAATGGACCCTTTTCATATACTGTGATAACACGTTTCAATATTCATCAGCGTCGTAAATCATAAAAAAAGTGTTTTTTTTTTATGTATATTTATAACACTATACTTTGTATTATATTACCTTTGCATAAAAAACACTAGTCAACACTGCTGTGAGGTTGTTTCTAATACAGCGTCTATGGGAGTGACGGTAAATTTGACATTGTTCTCTCTTCTTACTGCCATTACCAATCTCTCTCTATTTTTATCTATTTTTGAAAGTTGTGAAAACTATTTTGTGGAGTTTTTCTTTTGCTATCTAAGCCAAATGGAAAGCAAAAAAAAAAAAAAAAAAGCATTTGATGCAGCCTCCCATTCTCGGTTATAGAAATTTACCCAACTATGACAACTTCCGCTTCTGAGAAACCCGGAAATGTGAAAAGGGTCCATGGAAAGATGCTTGTGTCATTAAACAAGAAAGTAAAGGCCAATCACTATAATATACAAATAAATGCAGGAAAGAAGACCAATTGAAATGCAGCATTTAAACCTTAAAAAAATTATCTTATAACTGAATTTAAGTATGAAGTTCAAATTAATTAACCCTCTGGTGTTGTTCAGTCATTTTGCAGTTTTGCAGTTTTTATTATTATTATTTACTTCATCGGAATGGTACGAAACTTGGTAAACTTGTAAGGGAAACCAGTCAATTTAGCTCAAAGGGAATCATTTATGATTTTATAGGGAATTTGGACAGAATCACTGTTTTACGGCTGATCACTGAGTCGGCCAGCGATTCATTGAACGAGCCATATAACATAAATTCTGCAATGGATATTAAAATCCAAAATATAGTGAAAACACTATTAATTAGCACAGTAACAAGATCGGCAGTTTAAGAAATTAACTTGTAAGCACAAAACACAAGATACTTCTCTTTTCAATATAAATAAGGCTTTATTGGATAAATCTAAGACATATAAACTAATCTAACACATAAACACACGCATTCACACAAGTTGCAGAAAGACAGAAAGTGAGGAAATAATTAGTTTAAGAGAATGAAAATGTGTTGAGAATGCGTTTCTCCTCATGGTTTTGGAGGAGCTGGCGTGTAAGCCAGAGCACGCTCAAAGAGCGCAAAAAGCGATGACTGCAAAGCACGGCTAGAAGCCATGACCAAAAAAAGAAGAGGAAGAGCGAAGAGAGTAGAAGAGCGTGATTTGATGGTGTCCTGAGTATTTAAACTGGGCTTTTGGACACCTCCCAAATGGTGTTTTGACCAATTAGACACTGTCTTTGCTCGGGCTGTTGTATATTTCTCCTCACAATACATAAATCAAATGTTATCTCATCAGTCACATGGTCCGAGTTTTCCCGCTCTTGCAGAGTATAATTTTGGACATGATTTCTATAACAAGAATATGATACATTTGACAAAGAATTGATTGGAAGAAACGTTTCAAGCAAGAAGAATTCAAACACACACATACTAAACATGAATGTGATCCTATAAACTATTCAATAGTTATTCAAAATACATACACAATAAAGGATTAAGACCTGATAGTCTGATGTGTGGGTTACATACATGATATGGAGTTATGCATAGAAATGATTAGTTGCTCACAAGTCCTTTTAGTGTCATTTAGGTGCATGGAAAGGCAGTTTCTGTGCCATTCT
>NW_015627629.1:1734733-1735460 GCF_001515625.1 Sinocyclocheilus rhinocerous
TCGTCCTTGCAGAAAAGGGGGTTTCCCGAGGTTGCTGATTGGCTGGAAGTTCAGTAGTCGTTGAAGTGACGTCTTGGGAAGCCAGTGGTTGGGGCGAGACAAAAACTTAACTCAGAACACGAAACTCTCAGAGGAAAAGAAAATAAATTAAAGTAGAAGAATAGAAGTAAGGAGACTAGATGGGTTTTCTCCTCATGGTTTTAGAGGAGCTGCTGGCGTGTAAGCCAGAGCATACTCAAAGAGCGCTAAAAAGCAGTGTCAAAACGCGGTGGCAAAAAGGCTAGAAGCTAAAAAGCGTAATTTGATGGTGTCCTGAGTATTTAAACCGGACTGTGGGACTTGACCAATTAGATATTGTCTTTGCTCGGGGTGTTGTATGTTTCTCCTCCCAATTCATAAATCAAATGTTATCTTATCAGTCACATGGTCCGAATTTTCCCGCTCTTGCAGAGTATAATTTTGGCCATGATTTCTATAACAAGAATATGATACATTTGACAAAGAATTGATTGGAAGAAACGTTTCAAGCAAAAAGATTCAAACACACACATACTAAACATGAATATGAACCCTTAAGCCAGGGGTAGACAAGTTCGGTCCTAGAGAGTCGCAGTCCTGCAGAGTTCAGCTCCAACCCTGAAAACAAAATTCACCTGCCTATAGCCTTTGTAATCCTGAAGACATTGATTAGCTTGTTCAGGTGTGTTTGATTAGGGTTGGAGCTGAA
>NW_015627629.1:1736495-1777533 GCF_001515625.1 Sinocyclocheilus rhinocerous
AATCTCAGTCTGGTTCTTGTCCTCTAGGTGGGGGGAAGTCAATCCAAAGAGCTCGTGTTCGTGATTACTATCATGGATTTACATGTGATGGTCATGCTGTGCATCTCTTTGACCATCAATCTTGCTTACTTGCCCCAACATTGACAATCTCCTTCCTGAGTTGTACTTTTGTGTTAATGTTGCAAGCTGTTCTGTGAAAGAGTTGGTTGGTTAGGCTTGCTTCAGACTGGCTGGCGCTAGGATCTGATTTACGAACATCCTGTCGTCTTGGGCCTTTCTGTGGAATTTGGCTCCTCGTGTTTCAACCATGTTCTTGATCGAATCTTAAATTGTCTGATTCGGTCTGATACCCTACAAACTTTTAGCACTTGCTACGTGAAAAAATAAAAATAATGGACATGACATGACATGAAAAGGTTAAATGGTCCTGAAAAAAAATAATAAAAAAATAACAAACCACACTTGTATTGTTTGCGGTCCACACTGGAGATGAATGGAATCTAGTGCAATCGTTTGGTACTATGCCCAAACAAAATCACTGAAAGCTAATTTTTTGAGATATCAACCTCAAATTTAGAGCACAACTTGTTTATATTTATGGCTTTGATTTTCTTGCAGTTTTAGAGTAAAACATGTTTTGTAAAAATGTATATTTCATATGAAATTTAAAAATAGTATTTTTGTGCATGAAAATGAACTTAAACTGTTCTTAACTGTGATCATAATAATACATGTTCCTTGATTGCACCAAATCAGCATATTAGAATGATTTCTAAATAATCATGTGACACTGAAGACTGAAGTGGCTGCTGAAAATTCAGCTTTTTCATCACATAAATAAATTACTAAAACATATTGAAATAGAAAACAGCTCTTTCAAATTGTAGCAATACTTCACAACATAACTGTTTTACTGTATTTTTGATGAAATAAATGGAGCCTTGGTAAACATAAGGCACGTCTTTGAAAATCATTAAAAAAAAGATGATCAACTCCAAACTTTTGAATGGTGTTGTATATTTAAAGAAAATATGATATTTCCAATGCAATATATTTGCTATGTGGTTGCTAAGGTGTTCTGAGTAATATTTGTAAATTGTTACTTGCTTGTCGAGGTGTTCTAAATGGTTGGTAGGTAATTGCATGTTGGCCCAAGTCAAACAATGTCTATGATATTCGCAGACAAAAAAAATGTCCAGTCATTTAGAAAAGCAATAACACACTAAATCTCCTTGACAAGTTACAATTTGATCATTCATATCTGTAAGCAATGGTTCTCTAAACCAAAGTTTCATATTTAGCAACAGGGATTTGTTCAAATCCATAACCCTAAGTATGAGCAATAACAATAGTGATGCTTCCCTTAGCGAGCACCAATAATCCAATTAAGTAAAAGCCAATTCAATACAGTACATGCACCGTAACGATCAAGCCATAAGAATGATTCAATATTATCATCAATGTATGCCATATAATATTGCAGTACACTTTAACCATCTAAAAGATTTGAAAACTAGCAAGGCTCTCTCAGGCATTCAGTGTTGATAGTAAAGATCATTGAGGCTTATTTCAACAGAGTTAGATTTTCTTGCTGTGTGAACTGGAAAGCAATCTGAACTCATGAATATTTTAAAATGAGGAGTTATTGATGATGCAGAAGAGAGGCTAAATTCACTTGCTTGGGTGTGTCGTGCTGTTATTAGTTTTTCTCTGTGTGTTGCCTTTCTCTGAGATGTCAGTGTAATCAAAGCACTGTTTGTTTTCTCTGGTGGTGATCTGGCAAAGGGCCTTTCTTCACCGAGGAGAGTCCCTCTCCGGGATGGATAATCTGGCCCTGGGCGTGATTCCAAGGGAACGCCATAATGACTGCTGTGACTCCCTGACCCTTTATGATTTATGCAGTGCTCCACAGATAACAGGCACCATAGACCCACCGACACATGCACACACATTTCCATCCACTCCAAACCTCAACCCCCCACGCTCCCTAAAGATCCCAAAGCCCTAGTGAGATTCCTGTCTCAGGGATCAGCCTTACATATCCAAAAAATCTCCCCCAACACACGGCCGTTTAGGCCCCAGAGTGCTGTGGGGTCAGAGGTCGTGCTGGAGCTGTCAGTGAGCTGTGTGTGTCAGGGGTAACAGTGCTCCTTAGGGACTGCCATTCTCTCAACCTTTACTGGGTTTGAGGTATGAGTAGGAAAGGTGAGGAGCCAGGTGATAATGCATCATGCTGGACACTGCGAAAGGGCCAGACCTTATGTGCTTGTGTGTGTGTGTGTGTACTGGTATATATGGTTCATGAGGACACAAATGTGTATAATGACATGGGTACTACAACGTAAACATGGTTTATGAGGACACTTCCTGTGTCCCCGTAAAACAAAAGGCTTAAAAAATATACAAAACGGTGTTTTATGAAATTCAAAAATTGCCAGTAGTTTTCTGTAAGGGGTATGTTTAGGTGTCGGGTTGGTGTAGGACGATAGAAAATACAGTTTGTACAGTATAAAAACCATTACGCCTATGGAGAGTCCCCGTAAACCACAAATGCAAGTGTGTGTGTGTGTGTTTTAGTAGCAGTCAAATTGAATTCAGATTGTCTGACAGACCTCACTGCTGTCTACATAGGTGGTTACATTAACAGGTAACATCTTAACTGGAATGCAACCTCAAAAAAAGACTTTGAAATGGTTTTCATGGGCAACTCAAAAATTGTCGCACAATACTTCTCACAGGAAATTCTCAAGAGACTCAAAAGAAAAATCCAACCACAATTGATTCCAATACAGGTTGGTGAATGATGATAGCATGCTACTGAGCTAAATGGATTAAAAAAGAAAAGAAAAATAAGGAATTATAATTTAAAAAAATTGGATGAAAAATGTGTTTTTTAATTAGGTAAAACTGTTTTCTATTAATTTTCAACATGATATAAACAAGAAAATTACTATTAATTACTATCCATTTTCTACATATATGTTTTTATTTATTTTTATTTGATTTTGTGGAAATCAAATGATTGTGCGTCTTTTCTTTCAGTTTGTGTATTCCTTGGCAATCAATGACTTTGGGATGGCTAACCTCACACACTACATGCTGGAAATACACTCATAGTTTTCCCCAATACGGATTGGTGTTAGCATTTTGTTCATGATGTGATGCTCTAATAAGGATGAAAGCACAAATATTAGGTAGGCTAAAAAAAAAAAAAAATGGAAGATGGATATTTTCTTCTAATATTTCTTATGTAATTGTTTGTTTCCATTTGGTAGACAATTGTATTCAAAGCCAAATTACCATACATGCAAGTTTTGTTTTTTTTTTTGTCAGTTTATGTATTCCCTTGGAATCAAATACATGACCTTGGTGTAGCTTGCACCATGCTTTACATGTTATACATGCACTCAGAATTTATCCCATAAGATTTTGATGTTGTGCTAAGCTTATATTTTGATGCTCTAATATGCACAAAAACACAAAGCATATACAAATATTGGTGGGGAAATTCAATAAATGGAACTTTTTACTTTGGTGTGGCTAGCATCATGTATTGATATACAGAATTGAATTAAATATATTAATCAACATTCCCCTTGAAAAACGTCTCAGGTTACTTATGTAACCATGGTTCCCTGAGTAGGGATTTACTTACCGTCTGGACATATATCGAAGAGTGAAATAAGCACTATAAGTCGAGCTAAAGGGACAGAAACACACAGGTCCCGGGAAACACTGCAAAGAAACTAGCAGAAGGGTTATACACACAACCACCAGTTCATTTAGATACACATATATATTCATATATACATATATTGGACATGGATCGTACTCACCCACCATGGTTCCTGCGTCGGAGCTCTGTCCGGAGAAGCCTCTAGACCGGATGTATGCTTCAGACACGGGTCACGACGAGGCGTTCCCCATAGCGACCCCTAGAGGACGCAGTTCGAAGTTCCCATGAAAGGGAACCTTATTCGTGAAATTATCTGGGATTGCCTTATCCATGAAAGATATATTCAGTGCTGCCTTAGAAATTGCCCTAAACAAGGTATAAGGCAATTTACAGAACTTTAGCCTTTGGGTCAGAAGTGTGCATGTAATGCGTAAAAATCTTGCCTAGCTGTGTAGCACACTAAGTTTTGCAACACTGCTAGTGTATATGTATAAACTAGACCTGGGTGCCTCTGTTGA
This sequence comes from Sinocyclocheilus rhinocerous, assembly GCF_001515625.1. NCBI lineage: Eukaryota > Metazoa > Chordata > Actinopteri > Cypriniformes > Cyprinidae > Sinocyclocheilus > Sinocyclocheilus rhinocerous. The sequence continues at coordinate 1,740,690 of NW_015627629.1, forward strand.
CTCTACACATCCATCTGTTTGAGTGAGTATATCAGCCGTCCCTGAACAACCAAAAGCTTTATGAGGCCATGAATTGGGTTGCTTTTAATTGGCCCTCTGTGTAGCAGAAGAAGCCTGCAGCTACAACAAGCTTATCAGCTCCTGCCCTCCATCAATAATGCATGTGTCGGGCATTAATGTGCCGTGTTTTGCCTGTTAGCAAGAAACAACAGTGTAGTTCTTGAGGACAGAGTCACTCTGGAGGCAAATGGATGGTTCAGCACTGCACTCCAGTGTAATACAGATGAATGGAGGGACAGCGGTCTTGATTTCCCATCTCTCCAGCCCTGAGGCCATCCCCGATGAATCGCTTCTGCTCTGTGACTTCAACAGTTGCCTGACATCAAAACTCAACACAGTAGTATTTTTCAGAGGATTGTAAGTAGAAATGTTTATTTTCATACAAGAACTTGACTTGTACCTATATGCTCATACACAACTGTAGCTAATACTAAAAAGTCATTAATCAGATATAACATAGATACAGTTAAAAAAAAGTATTTGATTGGCAGTGCATATATAGTGTAGGGGTTACAATTTATATTTGAGTTAAAATTATATTGAATAGTAACTATGGTACAATACTCAAATGTAACAAAATGTGTGCACACTTGTTCATCAAAGGTATGACAGCCTCACAGAAACCTGATGCATAATGGGAGGGGGTGGAAGAAATATATTAGTTATGGTAATGGCATGTGCTCAAGCAGAACACCGCCTGAAGGAAGAAAGGGCGATCAAAGCTTTGCTTTTCTCTCTAGACTCTCTGTGACCCAGCCCCTCATCCCTCTCTTCCTCAGCAGGAAGACCCCTCAGCTAAGCATCTGCCACAAAAGGTACTGCTACTCTGCACACAATGCTGAAGTAGCTTATGCAGTAAGTATTTGTGAGAGATCAGTATCAATAGATGAGATAGTGATGCTATGAAATTTAGTTAGACATAAGACAATGGCCAAGGGGCTCAAATGTTTGCCTCTCCTGCTGATGACTTGGGAATTGAGAATTACTTGTTTGAGCATCCTGACGGGCTCAACACAGAATCACTTATGTTTGGTGAGGCCAATGGTGCAGAAATGTTTTCACCAAAAATACACTGTCCTGCCGGAACCACTAGTGCAATTTCCGAGGTGAAATAACTCTATTTTTTTTCCCTTCATCACTTTTTAAACTACATCTATGAACACAAGTTCTATTCAACACCAGTGTTTGTTCTCTGAGATGCTGAGCTGTTGTGCTCATGTGGGGAATTTCCTGATATTGTTTTTATACTGAGTAATCAAAATGCTTCATATTGAGAAAATGCTAAGAATATTAGAAATAATATGAGAACAGCAAAGGTCAGACTATCATTATTTGTGATTTAAGCCTTGTGTTATGTTGCAACATCTTTAAAAAAAAGTTTCCAGCCAAAAGGTCAGGAACTCAGTTTGACCCGTTTGTGGTGCTTGGAGAGTGTCTAATTTGAACTTTTATAAAGGTTATGGATGTGCTGATGAAAGTTTGTGTATAGAAATCAACAGCCATGAAGGCTTTTAGCAAAGTGCTAACTCAACAGCATTTGCGTGTGCTGGGGAAATCCCTCACTTCATAACATTTATGTCATATTTATCTAGCATATAATTACTCAGAGACTGACTGAAATGCTCATAATCAATCTTGTGTCTGAAACCAAAAGATAAATTGAAAGCGTCCCATTTGAAGCAGTCTGTACTAACATAGGGTGAATGCTTGTCTCTTTTTAAAAATGCTGTTGGAATAAAAGTTGGATTTTTTTATTTTTTTTTGAATGTGAGAGCCTGATACTCAACAAAAGCTTGAAAAAGCAAACGTATGTGCTCATCACAGTGTCTGTGCATGTGTATAATATATGTAATGAATGAAGAAGTTGTGTTATGTAGACCATCTATCCTGCAGTGATTTGTCATGAAGACACATTTGTCATGTGTCTGTATGAATACATGAACCATAGGCTTGTGTCAGCAAATTCTGATGGAACAGTCTGCTGGGTCTCTTTACACACAGGGGCATGATTTGCTTGCTCTACCTGGAAACAGGGGACACTGGGAGATTACATGCTACTTGGTCCACTAATTTTGGTCCACTTGGTCTTGGTTGGTCCACTTGGTCTACTTGCTTGGTCCACTAATTTTGAAAAAGAAACTACAGATGACCAGCAATAAATGTTGTCAGTTCATGGAATTTAACATTTTGATTCCTCAAATATAAATATTTGTTTTTGTGTACATTAAATGTTACATAAAATTTGTTGTCACAGCATGTGCCATATCGTTTCAGTCAGATGCACACACTGTTTCAAAACCAGCGAAAGCCACTGCGATAATGCTTTTGCCATAAGGACATAACTAAAAAATAAATCTGACATATATGTTATAAGCACATTTTAGCAATTATTTAATAAATATCCAGTCTCCTTCAGTGACCAGTTTGTAAGATGTAAATAGATATACGCATAAAGATAAAAATAGTTTTAATTGCGATTGTGAAAATACTCAGATTCAAACTTTTACATAATCTTTTCCTATTCTCCAACACAATCTCATGACAATTTGTAACTATTTTACGATTTGACGAATTGGTGGCTCATTTGTATGAATTCATACATTTTATTACATTTTCCTGTGAGATCAGGTCAATTGATCAGAATATTTAAGGTCTACACCATACCTTTTGAGCCGATCAAAATTTCATTTGGATCAAATGAGGCGCTTACATGAAGGCTTTTCAGTTTAAATGAGCCGTCAACCCAATTACTAACAGGTTATTTGGTTGTGTATAAATGTATAGCTACTGAAATAATCAGCTTTGTATTGGAAAGATGGCTAGAAAATCATAAATACATACAGAGAATAAAAGAAGACGAACAATACAGCATGCAGATACATGTGAGAGAGAAGACTAATTGCAATTCAGTATGCAAATATTAAAAAGACATGTGACCGCAAACAGAGTACATTCTATATAGTATGAATGTGTTTAGTATGACTGTAATCTGGACGTACTACATTCGCCATGTTGTCATTGTCAAGTGAACTACCAGTGAGTATGTTTACATGGACAACAATACTCTGATTTTAATATGATTAAGACAATACTCTGATTAAGAATCTACCATGTAAACAGAGATTTTTGATTACCTTAATCCGGCTAAAGTCATAATCGAAATACAGGTAAACACTAATCGAATTAAGACATGTGGAGTATTCCTATTTTAGTCGCATTATTGAAGTGCAGTAAAGACATGTACACACCTTAATCACATTACTACTGTAATGTTTACTGTAAGTGCTCAACCGTTTGACTGCAAACAAAAGAATGGCTTCAACAACGCCGTCGTCTGTTTGCATGTATAGCATGACAAATAATTAACTGCACTTGAAGCTTTCAGTAAATTAAAAATGAAACACCCAAAACTGTATATGGCATCATAACGAATACGAACTACATGTTTATACGTGAAATTCTGGAGGGGACGTCGGTTGGCGTCGCGTGGTGACGTAATGACGTGTGCCATTAATCGATCTATGTACTATAACATGTAAATCGGGAACATGAAAGGAATATTCTAAAAGCAACTCATGTAAACACCATAATCGTAATATTGTCTTATTCAGAATAAAGTAAATAATTAGATTACTTATGTCCATGTAAACATAGTCAGTGTCAGTTGGGTTGCATCACTGCCATTTATATATCCTCTACTGTGGCCTCATGGGATCGTAAAGTGTCCGTCATAAGCACACTTCAGAATCACGCCGGAAGAAGTAGGTCATCTGGCTACTTTTTGCCTACTCTTTTATGACTACTGTGAATTCAGACATATTAACTTATTTTATCGCATTGTAGTAAATCAGCTCAACAGGGAAATATTTACGACTAATCATAACTGGTTATGATTAATAATAAATATTTAGATTATATCTTCGAATTAACTGTAGCAGAATCAATATTACAATTATTTGATCTATCCGTCCACCGAGCAGACAATATAATCATTTATCAATTCAAGGAAAGATTATTTTCCTGGCCAAGGAAGAATAACTGTCCTTCTTTATGCAGTGCTAGCAGTAATTTAACATATGTAGCAAGGGTTCAAAACATTCATTGACTTCGAATTGTGAGCAGCAAACAGAGACAATCAGTTGTGAATATAAGGGATTTAATAAATGAAACTATATCTAACATATAACTAACTAAGCAAAACACATATATACAGAATGAAACAAAGTAAGGAAAAGAGAGAGGAAAGTAAAAAGGATGGCAGTATTTCACATCAATTTTAAACACAACCTTCGAGAATCATCAGAGAATCAAAAATCACCTTAAAAGGGGCTGAAACTTAAACACGCATCTAAAGAATTGTAAACGGTTACTTGCATTGGCTTCGATTGCTGAACAAGAGTCCTGATGCAGTAGACAACGGAGGTCTTTGATGAGTTCGTTAGGAGTGAGCTGGAAGTTTTACTTCTGGTTCTTCTGAAGAAGGAAAAGTCCACAGCGACTAAAGTTACTTGAAGATAAAAACTGCCGGAAAATAAAACTCAAGAGGAAGATCTTGAGAGTCTTGGAAAAGGTGTTGTCTCAAACGAAGAGGGTTTCTGAGCAAAGATTATTTCGGGCTAATGCCTTTTGAGGGCTTGTATTCACACCCCCTTTTAGGTGGAATGGCCAATCAGAGGCATGAATTTTGAGCGAGAGAAACTTTCTTTGTCTCTTGTTTATGGCCCATTTGCATGTTTATTGCTGGTCTGGAAGATCGGTGCAGTTTTACCCAAAATATGCTACAAATAGTAAGATGCATTTCACGATCGCATAGTGTAGATCATTGTTTGAGGAATAAAGAGCTGATCATTTTGATACCAAGAACGAAACATCTAGAAGATCTTAAAGCAGAGATACACTCATATACCTGAATATAAGCATTGAGAGTCTAACTAATACAAATAAAAAGTTGTAACTAGGCTAATACAATAGGGAAACATACAAACAACACATGCATATACCAGATACAATTATAACTGATTAATTATAGTCTAAATAAAGAAATGTCTTTATGTGTGTGTGTTTGTGTGTGTGTGTGTGTGTTAGTTTGCTTGGTCGGTCAGGCCCATTGCCTGGCCATTTACAGCTCTTTGGACAGTGTTTGAAGTCAGATGGGGGAGATGATAGTGGGGGGGACTGGTTAGAATCTCCTTGATGGCGAGGAACCATTTGGCAATTTAGACCCCCATACAAACGTAAAGTCTGTGACCAGGACCGTAATTTATATGCAAATGTCAAAAGGCTAAAAGGGTCTCTTAAGCCATAAAACCCCAAAGATCATGCATGATCCTACGCAGACGCTACAGCCCCCCTTTTGACTGACGAAGTTCACCTGCAACATCGTCAGACAACAGTTTTCATGATGGTCGGACAGCAGGTGGATCATGATGATCGGGTAGCAGGTGGATCATAATGGCTAGATGGCAGGTGGATCCTGAAGGCCGGATGGCAGGTGGATCCTAATTTTCAGATGGCAGGTGGATCAGGATTGACAGATGGCAGGTGGATCAGGACTGTAATTTATATGCAAATGTCAAAAGCTAAAAGGGTCTCTTAAGCCATAAAACCCAAAGATCATGCATGATTCTACGCAGACGCTACAGCATACTGTTTTTTGCCTACTATAATATAGTAGGGAAGTATGCAATATCGGATGCAGCCCAGGAGTCTCCAACCCTGCTCCAACACACCTGTCTGTAATTATCATGTTGCCCTGAGCACCTTGATTAGCTGGTTCAGCTGTGTTTCATTAGGGTTGGAGCTGAAATCTGCAGGACGGTGGCTCTCCAGGAGCAGGGTTGGAGAGCCCTGCTTTACTCCATGCAGCTGAAATCGAACAGTATAACAACCACATAGTTTGATTTTAGAACAAAGTTTGTATATTAAGACTGAATTAATTGCAGAAGTTTAATACTCCGCTTTAGAGGTTTAGAAAAAAAAATGCTTGGGGAATATCAATCTAGTGCAGCCCTGTAAGTGCTATAACTAATCTCATACCAATTGGTAACAGTCTCATATCACGGAATGGAATTATATGGGTATTTTCCTGTAACCTCAATAAATTATAATGTCATAATACACTCAATCATTAGCATGAATTGTAACATGTTTAGTCTGGCCCATTGTGTAAACTCATGAAAACATACTCACCTCAGACGAGAGAGTCTACCTACTGACAGTCCTTTATGATTTATGAAACGCAGCTGTGGAGACGATATAAGCATAGAGTGAGCATATTAACAAGTCTAAAATGTGTTCCACAGAGAAAAACCGAACGTCTTTATTCTTTGCGGTCAGGTTGATAATTCATCACACTATAGCTCTCTGGATCGTAATATGGTAATCTGATGAATGAGGAACTTCTAATCAAGTGATAAGAACCAAAAGTCAATTTATATAAATTTACTTAACCCACAGTGCTCTTCTCAGTCACTGGCAACATCTACTTTAGCTTTGTGAACCTCTCTCTTGTCCATATTTCTACTCTACAGGATTTTCTATCTTACCTACGGCATCAGTTTTTTGTTCAGATTTTTTTTTTCTTTCATCGTTGCACATAATTCTACCATGTAGCCGCTGTAAGACAATATAAGTTGCCGTTCTAGTGGGACTTGGCGGTAAACAACTCTCAGTGACAAAGCCAGGAAATAAAAGCTGCCTTGGTAGGCTAATTAGTCGCCGCCTTGAGCTGGCAGTGTGAATTCATTTCATTGTGTCATTCACAACAAGCTGTCAGTGCTCATCTGAAGCCCAATGTTTCATAGCCAATTTGCAGCACACTCACCTCGTTTGACAACTTTGGCCAATAAATCTTCTTTCATAACTATATTCACTGGTGATGAGAATGAGCAGAGGAAGGAGGAGATATAATGAAGCCCATACTTTGCTGCAGTTTAAAGCTCCTTAGAGGAGTATCGCACACACCGCCAATAACCCTTCCAGTAAAGATGTGAATTTGAAATGCGGTGTAGTAAATTTTGCCATCTTGTAATGAGTCCTTTCACAACTCATTTCTGAGGTGTCATGGTTGAAAGAAAGCAGCATTTTTCTCGCTCTGTGGTGTTTTCAGGAGTGTTTCTGCCAATTAAGTGACCAAATTCCTTCTTTAAGTCCTGCAAAGTTATGCTTACATTGGCATGCTAAAATTCAGTCCATATTATTTTTGCAGTATGTAAGTGTGTAGAATGTCATTTTCTGTATGCATGAGATACAGAACAAACTGGGAATTGTATTCCATGATGCAATACATTCCACTTTCTGGCTCCATATAGCGAACGGATCAGAAGCAACATCAAATATTTAAATTGAAATCCAAATGAGGAAACACCTGGAATTTTTTTTTTTATAAATTGCTTGTTTTTCATTTTAAAATTTAGAAGTAACATTTAAAATTCACCCCTTTGTTTACTTCACCACTCCATTTTGATGCAAGTAAACTACTGTAATAGAATTTCCTTTTTTTTCCAAGAAAGATGTTCTGTGCAGAAGGAATGACCCACCTGTGTAGTTGTGTTTTATAGTGATATAGAATTTTATAAATAATATTTATATCGCACAGGTTATTATTTTAATATATATATATATATATATATATATATATATATAAAAAAATATCATATATTATTTTTATATATTATATACACACACACACACACACACACTTCATATAAACACACACACACACACTCACACAAAGTATAGATCAAGGTAGAACATGAAATTGTTCATACATATTAGGATGCAGATCTCATAAACTATAGTGCTGCCACAATATTCTAGTTCTGTTATTCAGAAGGATTAATAAAAGGCATGTCCTTCCATAAGCTGACATATTTAAAACAACCATTAATCTTCCTTCTTGCCCTCTGCCCTTGAAAGAACACTTGCATCTTATATGGGAAGACCAGTCTCAGGTCAACATGTATGAGTTTCCTCGTATATAACAAGGTTATTTTAGCCTACTGTATATAATGCATAGTGACTTAGAAAATAAGGGGCCTGAATAGATTTGTGACCAGACACACAAACAATTTGGTTTTCCATCTCTTAGACAGCAGAACATTTGTCTCTGCATGTAGAGACTCCTTGTAGCACATAATTACCATATCATCAGTCAAAATCACAGTGAATCTGGTGTGACATTGTATTAATGCATTCCTAAACATTCAAAAAGCAAGCAGGGACATGAATCCTGCATGATCATGATGAAGTTAAAGCACCTCAAAATTAAAATTCTGTCATCATTTATACAGCTCATGATGTCCCAAACCAGTATGCTTTTCATGCTTTTCAATCAAACCTAAAAAGAGATTCTTGGTGGGAGGTGCTCGTGTCTCTTTTCCATACAAGTGAGTGCTGTGTCCGGTTTTAAAGAATAAAGAAGCAAAAATGTACATATTTCAAGTTCAATTGATTCAATAAATCTGTGAGCTTTAAACCAAAATGTACTGTTGCTCTCAAATCCCATTTGTGCAATTTAAACATATGCATATTTTACATTGGTGTGTTACAAGTGGTTACGTTACGAGACACAAAAATGTTTCACATCAAATCTGGAGTTACAGTTTGTGTTGCCTGGCTCAAATATATGCAAATTTTAATTACAATTTTATCATTGCGTCACAGAAGAACATTTGATATGCTGGTCTTTTCCTCACACTTGTGGCCGCATTTACAGTTGTTCAGCAAAGTTTTCATGAGTCATTTCGATAGGAATCTGCACTATCAAACATTGCGCTTTAGGGCGAAAGATTTCCCCATTTAGATTTTGCATCAGATTCAAATTGGTCCAGTGAATTCACCATGTTGCCCAAGAGAAAGCGGCTTGGTTTGAAAATGACTTTTGTGTGAACTGTAGAACATGCATCGCATGACGCTACAATATTGACAATAGGCTTTTTAGCCTGCAAAATGTCACTGAAATTTTGCTTATTTCGACCACAGCTTTAGCCTAATGAGCATTATGGGCTATTTAACATTCAGCTAAACTTCACTTTTGTGTTACACAGAAGAAAGTAAGTCATTATGGATTTGGAATGTCATGAGGGTGAGTAAATGACACAATTTGCATTTTTGAGGTCACTGTTTCTTTAAAGATAAAGCTAGACATTTTTTAAGAACTGAAATAGCATGTCATGTCTGTCTCTTGAGCTTTTTGTTGAATCTACCAGTTTGATTAATTGTTACTCTGCAAAACAAAGCTAAAGCATATTTAGCTTCATCTGAACAAAATGCTCTGACTTGCCATTAGTAATACTCATTTGTATCTGTTTGCAGAGTGCAATGCAGAGGTGGAATAAAGCCAAATTCGACCTGTGGCCACAGGCAAAGGCTTAAATCAAGTATTTTATTGAGACTTTCCTTTTGTATCTGACAGGGAACCGCCAAACTGCAAACCTATGACCCAAGAAGCACCATTAATCCATGCCGTCCCTTATGGCTCTCGCAGTTGAGGCTCGGTGTAATAAGACTTCACTGTGTTCAGCTATAAATAAATTACGGAGCATAAAGGAGTTTTCACCAGATCCTCTATCTTTCTTGCAGATTCAAGGAGTCCATGGTGTCTGTTGGCTTTTGCAAACATTTCTAGGCATTATTTATCTAGACGTGCTTGATCTGGAGTTCAGAAAAAACACTGGGTATCCCACGTTTAATGTTTGGTCTTTCTCCCATCAGGGAGAAATCTTGTATGTGAGGCAGGTTGGACAAATCTTCAATAGGGATTTCAGAGAGAATCTTGAGTTATGTTTGGTATGATTTGTTGTTGAATCACACTTCAGAATGATATACTGACATCATGAAAAAAAAATCTAATGTTTTCATCAGATGCACCCATAGACAATCTGCTGTGTTACAGAAAGTTTGAAGAGGAGACGGTCTGATCAAACCCCCAGGATGATCAGTCAGGGTGCAAGAGCTTACATTTGTGTCAAATTCAATGTTTCTTTCCAGCTGATGGTAAGAAATGAGAAGAAATTACATGCTACATGCTGTCGTTTTGAGAGCTGTTGCGTCCTGGGAAATATCTTTTTGCTTATTCACGCTCTTTAATCTCAAAAAGTGACGTGACATGTGGCCAAGTATGGTGACCCATACTTGGAATTAGTGCTCTGCATTTAACCCATCCAAAGTGCACACACACAGCAGTGAACACACACACACTGTGAACACACACCCGGAGCAGTGGGCAGCCATTTATGCTGCGGCGCCCGGGGAGCAGTTGGGGGTTCGGTGCCTTGCTCAAGGGTACCTCAGTCGTGGTATTGAAGGTGGGAGAGAGCGCTGTACATTCACTCCCCCCACAATCCCTGCCGGTACGAGACTCGAACCCGCAACCTTTGGGTTACGAGTCCGACTCTCTAACCATTAGACTTACCCCAAAAGGGTAGAATGTCAAGTATATAGAGTATATGCTGCATTAAAGGGGCTGTATCGCAGACAATTATTATTCTAACTCTTTTGAATCAAAAGAGATTAATTGTACTTTTGTTGTATAAAGTATTAAGCCCTTTAAAGTGCAGATGCTTAAGGAGGCCATCATGCGCAAATGAGTAGTGAAGTTACTGAAGTCACCCAGTGTCCCTGAATGCGGCTAATGTCTGTCGGAAAGTACCTGGACATTGAAAACACAATTAATATTAAATAAATACAAAACTGACATTTTCACAATTATGATATATATGTATATATATGTCACGGGATACCAAACTCAGATAGACACAGATAGCATTGAACCCAAACAGGCGTGTTTATTGACAGTTATATGAAATGGACAATGGCAGGTAAGCAATGATGAAGATATAGTCTTTACTAGTGATGATAACAGTACATATACTGTATATATTTGTCATTTATTTAAGTGCTACTTTATTTTGTTTTATTTGTTCTATTGCACTTTGAGCAAATAATTTGTCTCATTGTTTTATAATTCTACATGATTATCCTTTGTTTTTCTTTCTTTGTGTTATTGTTGCTGATTTTGTCCATGTTCCTCATTGTAATCCTGCCACTTTTTAATTCATATTTGTAATGATTTTTTATATTTTTTGCTGTTTTTGTTGCATATTTTTTTCATATTGCATTGTGTATTTTCTTATAACACTCACAAATATAATTACCTATATCATTGTAGTTTAATTGAGAAATTATTAATAGAATAAAGCTGAATTTATAAAGTACCATTCCCATATCTCACTGAATGGCTCCAATATAAGAAATATGCCATTATTCTTGAATTATCCCATTATACAACATCACAGTAATATTCCAAGGTGCATGACAAAGAAATTAAGCCGCAAATTGACTTCAGAACGGATCTCTGCTAACCTGGTCCAGACAGAAACCCAGGTAATTTCAGTCTTGACCGGGCCTCCAAGACGACCACAGGTCCCGCATGTCAATGAGGTCCCATTCAAAAGCATGCATGACTCCCTGCTAATGGCCACAACTAAGAACACAATGACTTGATTTTGCACTCTTTATGGAGGTAAGGAACATTTCATATTGCATGAATGTGTCATCCTGTTGAATTGTAGGGGTAATAACTTAAATGTAATATAAAGCTTATGTCTCTTTCTGGCAGGAAATCTTGCTTCTCTGCTGCTCCCCCAGCTGTATGCGACATTAAAGGTAAAATACGGATCCCTAGAAAGCCATTTGGCACCTAATTGAGCAGTGCTATTACTTTAAACTCCCAACAGACAATGACAGTCACTGGTGTGTGTGTGTGTGCGTGTGTGTTACAGTGTGAATTAAATAGGACAGAGAGAGAGACTGACGGTGCTCTGTGGTTAATGGTCCCCATGTTCAGATTTCATTGTACAAAGAAAGATTCTATTGCTGTTCAATCCATTGCCACACGGTAGAGTAAAATAAAAAATAACAGCTAGTAATTACCCCTGGTGATCATTTACTGGATAAATCAAAGCTGCCAGACAAATCCACACCTATTTAGTTTATTGATGAAAGGTCTAAAGTAAATATAATAGTTCATCTCCTTCAATCATAAAACAGAACTATGATGGTTAGTTCTAAATAACTTCATAGATTTTCATGTCATAATCAGTATATTTCACACATCTCTCTCTCTCTCTCTCTCTCTCTCTCGATTAAATAATATACTACACAGATCATGGGAGGTAAATACTGTGTTCAGTTCTGTCGCGTGATGAATTGAACGTATATTTCAGGTCAAAGGGTGGCGTGTGTGTATTTAGAGTTCTGCAGACTTCTGCCCGATAAGACATTAGTATGCGCTGTGCTGTCTCTTGTCTATGAAACACATCTGCCAGCCTTTTGCAGGCTTTGTTTCAGATTGAGTGAAGCCGAGAATACCAATTTACCATTAAAGTGTTTTGTTGTGAATTTAAAATGCCTGAGAATAGAGTCACAAAACTGCTGGATAGGCAAATTTGTCTCTGAGCTAGTACTTATTGGTGTAACTTTACTTTTATGAAGTAAATCATTGATTAAAAATAAACAACATATAGTTTTTAGATGATGTTGATTAATTCCCTTGTGAAATAGAAGTGTGCTTAATTGAATTGAAAGTGCACCTGTAGTGTACTTAAAATCTTAAAAGTATATTTTTATAACACTGAAGAGACTGATAAAAGTATAATTTTATGACTTTGTTTCTTAGCACACTTAAGTACACTTTTAAAAGGTACACTTCATAATGATGTCAAACTGAAAATGTTACTTTAAAGTACATTTTAAATAATTGTTTTAATAATATGAGTCATGCTTTAAAGAAGTACATACTTTAGTTTAGGGACCAATTCTCACTGTTATCTAGTTGCTTATTAGCATGCATATTACTAGTATATTGGCTGTTTATTAATACTTATAAAGCACATATTAATGCCTTATTCTGCATGACCTAAACTTAAAAAAATAATTTACTAACTATTAATATGCAGCAAATTAGGAGCTTATTGAGGCAAAAGCTGTAGTCAATAGTTATAATGAGAATTGGTCCCCAAACTAAAGTGTGACCTAGTATGCTTATGTTGATGTGTTGACTAAGGGTACTTAACTGATTAAATGTATTTGAAATATGTAATCAGATTCCAAAAATTAAGTACTTGTAATTGGATTGCATTATGTTTTAAAATCTTTTTAGGGATTATATGATTACAAATTATTCAAAATGTGTTGATTCTTCATATTCATGTATTTATTTATGTATTTATTTATGTATTTATTTATTTATTTATTTAATTTATTAAAAAAGGAAAGTCTTCCAGTTTTGTGGAATTCCACACAGAGATCAGACACTAGTCAGGTGACCAGTGGATTTACAGAAATCATTTAACTTTTATGGAGACATATGGCAAAAACATTACTGTGCAGAATCAACTCAGTGTAGTGTAATCTCAATGTACAGCTCCTATTGACTGCAAAAGATTACAAGCTAAATCAAGTTCAGCTAATTCCATTTAATATCACTTTAAACTATATTACATTTTCACTTTTGCAAGTGCAATTAACATGCAATCAAGTGTCCATAAGCATTACAGTCAGTGCACACTTAAGTACTGTATATTAATTTAAAGTATTGTATTTCTGTAATAAGCACTCCTTTAAAAAGTATGCTAAAGTGTACTTTATGGCGATAACATGTTTGAAGAAGAACTGCAAAACCTGTCCAATTCAGGAACTTTACGATGTTTATTCAAAAAGTGCTGAAATTTCAGCTGATAAACAATGTTTTACATTATGAGTACAGTATGTGTCTTATAAAACAGAATTGGCAATGTTCATTGCATCACTTTTTTATTACTTTTATTTTGTTTACTTGCTATTTGTAAATATCAAACTTTGGCTCTGAGTCTGACTCATACATTTATGCAACAGATGAATTATGCCTCAAATCATGTGTCATGTTAAGAAGAAGTGTGATATTACTTTTATATATTATCAGACCAACATTTTTTTCTTTTTTTTTTCTGGTGGATGATAAAACAGGTGAAACATCTCATAGACTTACCATGAAGGACAAACCTGAGCCATATTATACAACCAGAGACTCTGGGTTTGCGCTACTGTCATGCCGGTAAGAACCCACATAGCAATGTTCCTTCTTTCAGCACTTTAGTAACCACATAGAAAATGTAATAAAAAAAAGTCTGGATTACTATATTGAATATTTTCGTACTTATCTGGTGTTGGCCATTGAGAATTATTATGGCCGTGATCATTGTAAAATCTATTTTACATAAGGGGCTGGATCACATTCACATCCTAATGGTTATAAATCTATATAGAACAGAACCAAAGCACCAACTATATATTTATAAACTGCTTAATCATTTGGATTGGAGTCAGATTTATTGAATAAAAAGGCATTTGTGTGCCAATTGCAGCGGGTTTAACTTGCATCAAGCCCAACAGATGTCTTTTTCAATAAATGTATTATATTCAAAGTTTGATTTTGCCTCAATTACAACAACATTCTACTGGGTTTGTTTCTTTACCGTTAGAGCAAAATTCTTTTCAACCTTGTATCAAATGACTGGCCCTGTGCAGCTTTAACAGATGTCTGGGCTGAGCAGTCAACCGTTCAGAGATTATTTTATGTCTTATATTCCTTTACTGCTGACAAGCTAATATGGTCAGCAGTGCATTTAAAGCGCATTTTCAGAGAAGGAAAATCATCCACGTCTCTGTGGTTCACTGGCGCAGGTTGCATTTTATGACTGCATTACTTAAGCCATTTGCTCGCTGGACACAACTGTGCCAGGACAAGATGCGATGTTTATTCATGCAGTAATGCGTCTCTGGCCTTTCACCTGTGTATAGCTGTTGAATATGAAAATGCACTCACCCTCTGAGCACCCCCGCTGCAACACGCACATGCACACATGTGCACACACAGGGACAAAGAAGGATGGCAAAACCTGCCCACACACAAACACAATTATTTACTCTCCTCTACTGTGCTTTTTTGGTCAGTGTCCATAGAATGGAAATGGCTCTTTGGAAGGTTAAGGCTGGCCATACACATGAAGATTTTAAGGCAGATTTTAAGCCCGGGGGGTTTAAAAATCCTCTATTGTGTGGTGTCATTACAATTATTTAACTGCTCCCGATCGAGACGGAGTGCTCCCGAACTCAAATCATAAATATCAAACACGTTTGATATTTACGACTCTTGATTGGGCTGCCTCTGACGTGATCCCCACAATTGCCAATGAGCGTGAGCAAGCGCCACCTACTGGATGTTGCGTGCTTCTATAGCTGAAACCTGCCAGCCACAAAGCCCGGTGTGAGTGTGAGCCCGGCCTAAGCCAGGATTTTTAGTCTGATTAATTTTTCCCCTCCCGAGAAAAAGAAAAAAATCTTGTCCAGGACCTCGGTCAGTTCCGATGTTCGGCGCGGATTATCTGGTAATGTGCAGCGTTTTCAGATTGAATCTTGAACCTCCCGATCTACTCACACACAAATCGGGGCCTCCCCGATCATATCAAGCATATTAGGATTTTAAATTGGGACGATCACGGTTATGATTACATCAGTACTTTCACAATAGCCAATGCGTGAACACAAAACAAGCTGCTGTACGGGTCCATTGGACAGTGGAGTTGGAAGAAACTGCTTGTGGAAGTTTCGACTGTCTGTATAATGTGTCGAAAACATACCACAACCATAAAGACAAAGAGAAGCACTGGGGTGAAATCACAGTACTAGCTAACATATTTAAACATTAGTGAAGTGAAGTGACATGTGGCCAAGTATGGTGACCTATACTCGGAATTTGTGCTCTGCATTTAATCCATCCAAGTGCACACACACAGTAGTGAACACACACCCAGAGCAGTGGGCAAGCCATATTGCTGCGCTGCACACACCGGGGAGCAGTTGGGGGTTCGGTGCCTTGCTCAAGGGTCTCACCTCAGTCATGGTATTGAGGGTGGAAAAGAGCGCTGTTTATTCACTCCCCCTACCGACAATTGCTGCTGGTCCTGAGACTCGAACCCGCAACCTTTGGGTTACAAATTCAATTCTCTATCCCCACGACTGCCCCCACTGTTGCTGAAACGTCAGTGACGATCTGCTGTGTGAGATCACATGAGGCGCTCCCTCTGGCATGATAATCTTAATAGTATCTTGTAGTGTGTGCATGTTTTAGATTTGAGGGAAGAAAATGTTCGAAGATTCTCCTTATGTGTGTGCTGCAACCAGATTTCATAATTTTAAAACTATTGTAGTCTGAGCCCATCTTTGAATAAATCGTTTTTTTTTTCCAAAAATGAAAAGTCTATTTATTCTCCCTTATGTTGTTCTTTCTTTCTTCCATAGAACACAAAATGTGAATATCTGAAGAACACACAAGCTGCTCTTTTCCATATAATTAAAATGAATGGAATGGGGCTGTGAAGCACCACAATTGCAAAAAGCACCTAAATAGTATTATAACAGGGATAGTTATGCTCTGTATTCCAAGTGAGATGTTAGCTTTGTGTGAAGAGCAAAAGCTAAATTTAGTTTCAATTTAATTTGTTTATCCCTAAAAAACATGTCCACCATTATGGCCACACCCATAGTGCTGATAAAAATAGGTAATGTTGTGTTGAGCAATTTATCCCTCTCCTAAATACTTTTATCTTTAATTTTATTTTTCTTTGCTGAAATATTGCGTATATTTCTGTAATCTAAAAAGCTCATTATGTGTTCGCTCATCTGTTCACCCAAACAGTGTTACATTGTTTTCTGCATATTTTTTTCCCTGTTAATAAATTCATGAAACTTTTAAAAACCTATAGTAAACACATTGTATAATTGCCACATTGATTTGGCTTCTGCAAAGTAAAATTGTTTTAATAAAGAAAACTTAACCGTAATTTTATTGGCTATAATGGGCTGAGGGGTTGTCAGTTTGTCGTTTAACTTGATGTACTAAAATTAGTCAAACTAAACTGAAACAAAAATGAATATAATGAATAGCCTACAAACTGTCATTAAAAAATAATATAATAATAATAATAATAACAATGACAAAAACACAATACAATTACAAAAAAAATTACTAAAAGTGAAAATGGAGAATATAAAACTAAAGACAAAAAAAATAAATAATAATAATAACTATAATAGTATCTCAACTGAAGTGCCCCAGTGGTTATACAGGGGAATAAGCTTTAGAATAACATATACCATGAGTGAGTAAATGATGACAGAATTTACATTTTGGTTAGATATTCCTTTAGTGATTTTTCATGTCTTTTTTTTTTATTTATTTTTTTTTATAACAATTACCCAACACCAAGACAGCAGGTTGATTATATTAGATTAACCACTTTTCTTAAATGACTGTTGGTTGGACAGTTATTATTCTTCCAGAGTCATTAAAAAATAATTTAATTAATACATTACTATATATATACACACAATGGCAATTTGTTCTAGGACCAGGAAGGTTATTATGATGTCATCAACATACTGAAGGAAACCTGTTCAGATTTAATGCTGTGTTGGTGGCAGTTGTAGTATGGAGCAGTGAGCACATCAAGGGCCCTGGTTTCTCCCTCGCTGTCTGGATCCCCATGATTGCAGTGATAATAGCTGGATTGACTCTTCTAAGCGCAGCTGCTGGGTGAAAGGTCATCAGGAGCAGCTGCCCTCATGGATCAAGGGTGCAGGTGGCACTGTGCACAAGTAGTATAGAAGGGGCAGGTGGCAGTTAGTGCCAACGTCTGGGTCCAAGTAAAGCAGGTTTGTGTCAAATGACAAGCTGATTGTTTTCCAGGGGAAAGGCCTGGAACTGCATGACCTAATGCACAACATGTTTTGACCTAAAAATCTGGCCACATCGAGAACAATAAAATAAAGACAGTGTGGTTTTCCAATAACAGTATCTAGGTGTCCAGTCATGTCTATTTGGTCATTTGAATAATACATGAATAGATTACATGATATTTCAGAGGTTAAAGTCAGGAGGCCAACCCACATTTTTAGCCAATCAGAAAGCAAAGCAATCAGAAATGTTCACTGCCATGAATAATTTTGCATGTTATGTTTGCTGACATACGATTGGCTGAAATGTTGGGGTTTTGGAGAGAAAAGTAGTTTCTCAAGGCGTCTCTTGGTAGTTCGGACTAGCCAAGTTCGACTTACGAGTACGAACTCCTGGGGACAGGAAGACAAAGTCCGGTCCTTCTGCAAATTAAACAGCGGCATACTTCATCACACTGTAAAAATAGCGTAATTTTAATGGTAAAAAAATGTAAAAATACCAGACTAAACCTGTCAATTGGTTAACATCAAATTCCCTTCCTATGTACAGTACAGTAATAAATATGTAAAAAAATAAAATAAAATCTAACAGGATATTAGATAAAGTTTACAGTTTTTAGAAATAAAAAAATAAGTCATCTTATAATTTATAGTGAAAATAAAATAATAATAAATTCCAGAATTCCCTGGGTGACACTTAACATTTGATGGTTTTCATTGATAAATAATATGTTTTGATCAGTTATGTTATTTAGGGTTTCATGCGTCACGCTTCCCACTAGGAGCACGGGAACAAAGAAGCGAGGAGACGAGGAGTAGTGCAAGTTCCAACAGTCTTTAATGAGAACCAAGCTGGGAACACAGGAAACATGGAGTGACATTCACAAAATGACATAACAGCCGACGCTACATACAGGGACACACAGGGCTTAAGGAGGCAAACGAGATAAATCAAACATGGCTGGACACTAATAATTGCAAATGAGGACAGGAAGAGGAAGAACCAAATATGGGCATGGAGAAACCAGGGCATGAACATAACATGGAGCACGTGGGGAACAAAACACAACACAAGACAGAAACAGATTCTGACATAATGCCCCGCTCTGGAAGGCGCGTCCTCGCGCCACATAACATCAACGGGTTGGGATGGGGGGCACCTTGGAGGTCCCTCAGGACAGACTAGCATGGAACAGGGACGCATGGAAGGCAGTACCAGATCCGGGCACCATGGCGGAGCCGGGAGCTCGGGGGGCCATGGCGGAGCAGGGAGCACGGGGAGCCATGGCAGAGCCGGGAGCTCGGGGAGCCATGGAGGAGCAGGGAGCTCGGGGAGCCATGGCGGAGCAGGGAGCTCGGAAAGCCATGGCGGAGCAGGGAGCTCGGGGAGCCTGGCCTCGGCAAAAAAAATACTTGGGGAGAATATCGTCTTTAGAGGCCCTCCGTAGGACTAACTCAGGAACTGTGGCCCTCCCTGGGCTTGACTTGGGGACTGGAGCCCTCCTTGGGCTGGACGTGGGAACTGGAGCCCTCCTTGGGCAGGACATGGGGACTGGAGCCCTCTCTGAGCTAAACTCTGAGACTGGAGCCTTCTCTGGGCTAAACTCGGGGCCTGGAACCCTCTCTGGGCTAAACTCGGGAACAGGAGCCCTCCGTGGTGAGGAACAGCCGGCGGGCTGGAGAGAGCCGCGGCTGGCGGGCTTGACTGAGGAACGGCCGGCGGGCTTGACATCGGCGCGGCCGGCAGGCTGGAGAGAGGGCGGAGGGGTTCCGGATCGGGATCGGAGGCTCTCCAGACACCGGATGACCACGGAGCCTGGCCTCGGCAAAAAAAATACTTGGGGAGAATATCGTCTTTAGAGGCCCTCCGTAGGACTAACTCAGGAACTGTGGCCCTCCCTGGGCTTGACTTGGGGACTGGAGCCCTCCTTGGGCTGGACGTGGGAACTGGAGCCCTCCTTGGGCAGGACATGGGGACTGGAGCCCTCTCTGAGCTAAACTCTGAGACTGGAGCCTTCTCTGGGCTAAACTCGGGGCCTGGAACCCTCTCTGGGCTAAACTCGGGAACAGGAGCCCTCCGTGGGCTAAACTCGGGAACCGGAGCCCACACGGGAGCGAGCTCTGGGGCTGGAGCTGACACTGGAGCGAGCTCTGGGGCTGGAGCCGACCGCCTTCTCCTCCTTCGATTCCCCTTTTGGTTCGGGGTGAAAGGCGTGGTCGGCGGGCTTGAGTGAGCCGCGGCCGGCGGGCTTGACTGAGGAACACCCGGTGGGCTTGAGTGTGCCGCAGCTGGCGGGCTTGACTGAGGAACGGCCGGCGGGCTGGAGAGAGCCGTGGCCGGCGGGCTTGACTGAGGAACAGCCGGCGGGCTGGAGAGAGCCGCGGCTGGCGGGCTTGACTGAGGAACGGCCGGCGGGCTTGACATCGGCGCGGCCGGCAGGCTGGAGAGAGGGCGGAGGGGTTCCGGATCGGGATCGGAGGCTCTCCAGACACCGGATGACCACATCCTTCCAGTCGAGGTTGATGGTGTCTGGGAGTTCCGTTGGCTGATGGTATGTGATCCCGAGCCTGAACAGCGTTACCAGGGTCTCCCCATCCAGGGAGCGTAGGTGAGCGGGTCGTGACTCGGCGATGAACATCACTCATTCCTCCATATTGGCCGGGGAGAAATGAACGGGAAAAACAAAAGACTTATAAAACAAAAACAAAAACACGGGAGAAGGGGCGCCGCATACTGTTTCGGTCGGCTGTTCTGTCACGTTTCCCACTAGGAGCACGGGAATGAAGGAGCGAGGAGACGAGGAGTAGTGAAAGTTCCAACAGTCTTTAATGAGAACCAAGCTGGGAACACAGGAAACATGGGAAACATGGAGTGACGTTCACAAAATGACATATAACAGCCGACGCTAGAAATAGGGACACACAGGGCTTAAGAAAGGAGGCAAACTAGATAATAAATCAAACACGGCTGGACACTAATAATTACAAATGAGGACAGGAAGAGGAAGAACCAAATATGGGCATGGAGAAACTAGGGCTATTAACTATTAATGTTTACTGCATTATTTTAGTGTCATGTGTTAAGGTGTTTTGTATTTGTGTGCATGTCAGTTAAGTTAATGACTTTTTTTTCTGTCAATTTAAGTTCCTAAAACCTAACATTTTGCTACCATGTTTTTTTGTTTTTTTTTACTGAAAAGGAAAGTTGTTTCAGAGCCAGAGTAAGTTTTTACATTCTGATGAAGGATTACAAGGACAAACTATTTTTGGAATAATGCACACTAATGGATCATTCGCTATAAAACCAAGAATGTGTATTAATAAAAGAAAGATGGTTAGTTTTGATTACATGTTGACTTTAAAGTGAATTATTACAGGAACTGAAAGAAAGTGAAGAACTATAGAGTCCAAAAGAGTTATTCATTTTCCATTGCAAAGTGCACTGGCTATCTCTGCCTCCACAGCTGAGGACATTCAAGGTGATGAGAAACGAGACAAGCTCATCTGTATGTGTATGTTTGTGTATGTTTATATATTTCTGTGTCACTGCACGTTAATACCTCAGACATCATCAATTTCCTTCCCAGACACAACATGATTCAGGCAAGCAGATGAAATTAAATCAAATTATCTCCACCCCCGAAATGATCAAGTGCGTGAAAGTCCAGGCACTGAGTCAGCCGCTCCCCAGAGCCGTGGACAGGAAGTCTTTGATCCAACGCTTTCACACAATAAGGAAGCAGTCTGAGAAAAAAAAAAAAAAAAAACATAAAAAATCTCTTTGTCAGTTCCGATGTTCGGCGCGGATTATCTGGTAATGTGCAGCGTTTTCAGATTGAATCTTGAACCTCCCGATCTACTCACACACAAATCGGGGCCTCCCCGATCATATCAAGCATATTAGGATTTTAAATTGGGACGATCACGGCTATGATTACATCAGTACTTTCACAATAGCCAATGCGTGAACACAAAACAAGCTGCTGTACGGGTCCATTGGACAGTGGAGTTGGAAGAAACTGCTTGTGGAAGTTTCGACTGTCTGTATAATGTGTCGAAAACATACCACAACCATAAAGACAAAGAGAAGCACTGGGGTGAAATCACAGTACTAGCTAACATATTTAAACATTAGTGAAGTGAAGTGACATGTGGCCAAGTATGGTGACCTATACTCGGAATTTGTGCTCTGCATTTAATCCATCCAAGTGCACACACACAGTAGTGAACACACACCCAGAGCAGTGGGCAAGCCATATTGCTGCGCTGCACACACCGGGGAGCAGTTGGGGGTTCGGTGCCTTGCTCAAGGGTCTCACCTCAGTCATGGTATTGAGGGTGGAAAAGAGCGCTGTTTATTCACTCCCCCTACCGACAATTGCTGCTGGTCCTGAGACTCGAACCCGCAACCTTTGGGTTACAAATTCAATTCTCTATCCCCACGACTGCCCCCACTGTTGCTGAAACGTCAGTGACGATCTGCTGTGTGAGATCACATGAGGCGCTCCCTCTGGCATGATAATCTTAATAGTATCTTGTAGTGTGTGCATGTTTTAGATTTGAGGGAAGAAAATGTTCGAAGATTCTCCTTATGTGTGTGCTGCAACCAGATTTCATAATTGGTTAGGATTTTAAAACTATTGTAGTCTGAGCCCATCTTTGAATAAATCGTTTTTTTTTTCCAAAAATGAAAAGTCTATTTATTCTCCCTTATGTTGTTCTTTCTTTCTTCCATAGAACACAAAATGTGAATATCTGAAGAACACACAAGCTGCTCTTTTCCATATAATTAAAATGAATGGAATGGGGCTGTGAAGCACCACAATTGCAAAAAGCACCTAAATAGTATTATAACAGGGATAGTTATGCTCTGTATTCCAAGTGAGATGTTAGCTTTGTGTGAAGAGCAAAAGCTAAATTTAGTTTCAATTTAATTTGTTTATCCCTAAAAAACATGTCCACCATTATGGCCACACCCATAGTGCTGATAAAAATAGGTAATGTTGTGTTGAGCAATTTATCCCTCTCCTAAATACTTTTATCTTTAATTTTATTTTTCTTTGCTGAAATATTGCGTATATTTCTGTAATCTAAAAAGCTCATTATGTGTTCGCTCATCTGTTCACCCAAACAGTGTTACATTGTTTTCTGCATATTTTTTTCCCTGTTAATAAATTCATGAAACTTTTAAAAACCTATAGTAAACACATTGTATAATTGCCACATTGATTTGGCTTCTGCAAAGTAAAATTGTTTTAATAAAGAAAACTTAACCGTAATTTTATTGGCTATAATGGGCTGAGGGGTTGTCAGTTTGTCGTTTAACTTGATGTACTAAAATTAGTCAAACTAAACTGAAACAAAAATGAATATAATGAATAGCCTACAAACTGTCATTAAAAAATAATATAATAATAATAATAATAACAATGACAAAAACACAATACAATTACAAAAAAAATTACTAAAAGTGAAAATGGAGAATATAAAACTAAAGACAAAAAAAATAAATAATAATAATAACTATAATAGTATCTCAACTGAAGTGCCCCAGTGGTTATACAGGGGAATAAGCTTTAGAATAACATATACCATGAGTGAGTAAATGATGACAGAATTTACATTTTGGTTAGATATTCCTTTAGTGATTTTTCATGTCTTTTTTTTTTATTTATTTTTTTTTATAACAATTACCCAACACCAAGACAGCAGGTTGATTATATTAGATTAACCACTTTTCTTAAATGACTGTTGGTTGGACAGTTATTATTCTTCCAGAGTCATTAAAAAATAATTTAATTAATACATTACTATATATATACACACAATGGCAATTTGTTCTAGGACCAGGAAGGTTATTATGATGTCATCAACATACTGAAGGAAACCTGTTCAGATTTAATGCTGTGTTGGTGGCAGTTGTAGTATGGAGCAGTGAGCACATCAAGGGCCCTGGTTTCTCCCTCGCTGTCTGGATCCCCATGATTGCAGTGATAATAGCTGGATTGACTCTTCTAAGCGCAGCTGCTGGGTGAAAGGTCATCAGGAGCAGCTGCCCTCATGGATCAAGGGTGCAGGTGGCACTGTGCACAAGTAGTATAGAAGGGGCAGGTGGCAGTTAGTGCCAACGTCTGGGTCCAAGTAAAGCAGGTTTGTGTCAAATGACAAGCTGATTGTTTTCCAGGGGAAAGGCCTGGAACTGCATGACCTAATGCACAACATGTTTTGACCTAAAAATCTGGCCACATCGAGAACAATAAAATAAAGACAGTGTGGTTTTCCAATAACAGTATCTAGGTGTCCAGTCATGTCTATTTGGTCATTTGAATAATACATGAATAGATTACATGATATTTCAGAGGTTAAAGTCAGGAGGCCAACCCACATTTTTAGCCAATCAGAAAGCAAAGCAATCAGAAATGTTCACTGCCATGAATAATTTTGCATGTTATGTTTGCTGACATACGATTGGCTGAAATGTTGGGGTTTTGGAGAGAAAAGTAGTTTCTCAAGGCGTCTCTTGGTAGTTCGGACTAGCCAAGTTCGACTTACGAGTACGAACTCCTGGGGACAGGAAGACAAAGTCCGGTCCTTCTGCAAATTAAACAG
Organism: Sinocyclocheilus rhinocerous; assembly: GCF_001515625.1. Taxonomy (NCBI): domain Eukaryota; kingdom Metazoa; phylum Chordata; class Actinopteri; order Cypriniformes; family Cyprinidae; genus Sinocyclocheilus; species Sinocyclocheilus rhinocerous. Next base: position 1,765,134 of record NW_015627629.1, read on the forward strand.
CGGCATACTTCATCACACTGTAAAAATAGCGTAATTTTAATGGTAAAAAAATGTAAAAATACCAGACTAAACCTGTCAATTGGTTAACATCAAATTCCCTTCCTATGTACAGTACAGTAATAAATATGTAAAAAAATAAAATAAAATCTAACAGGATATTAGATAAAGTTTACAGTTTTTAGAAATAAAAAAATAAGTCATCTTATAATTTATAGTGAAAATAAAATAATAATAAATTCCAGAATTCCCTGGGTGACACTTAACATTTGATGGTTTTCATTGATAAATAATATGTTTTGATCAGTTATGTTATTTAGGGTTTCATGTGTCACGCTTCCCACTAGGAGCACGGGAACAAAGAAGCGAGGAGACGAGGAGTAGTGCAAGTTCCAACAGTCTTTAATGAGAACCAAGCTGGGAACACAGGAAACATGGGAAACATGGAGTGACGTTCACAAAATGACATTTAACAGCCGACGCTAGAAATAGGGACACACAGGGCTTAAGAAAGGAGGCAAACTAGATAATAAATCAAACACGGCTGGACACTAATAATTACAAATGAGGACAGGAAGAGGAAGAACCAAATATGGGCATGGAGAAACTAGGGCTATTAACTATTAATGTTTACTGCATTATTTTAGTGTCATGTGTTAAGGTGTTTTGTATTTGTGTGCATGTCAGTTAAGTTAATGACTTTTTTTTCTGTCAATTTAAGTTCCTAAAACCTAACATTTTGCTACCATGTTTTTTTGTTTTTTTTTACTGAAAAGGAAAGTTGTTTCAGAGCCAGAGTAAGTTTTTACATTCTGATGAAGGATTACAAGGACAAACTATTTTTGGAATAATGCACACTAATGGATCATTCGCTATAAAACCAAGAATGTGTATTAATAAAAGAAAGATGGTTAGTTTTGATTACATGTTGACTTTAAAGTGAATTATTACAGGAACTGAAAGAAAGTGAAGAACTATAGAGTCCAAAAGAGTTATTCATTTTCCATTGCAAAGTGCACTGGCTATCTCTGCCTCCACAGCTGAGGACATTCAAGGTGATGAGAAACGAGACAAGCTCATCTGTATGTGTATGTTTGTGTATGTTTATATATTTCTGTGTCACTGCACGTTAATACCTCAGACATCATCAATTTCCTTCCCAGACACAACATGATTCAGGCAAGCAGATGAAATTAAATCAAATTATCTCCACCCCCGAAATGATCAAGTGCGTGAAAGTCCAGGCACTGAGTCAGCCGCTCCCCAGAGCCGTGGACAGGAAGTCTTTGATCCAACGCTTTCACACAATAAGGAAGCAGTCTGAGAAAAAAAAAAAAAAAAAACATAAACAATCTCTTTGAAAACAAACAATGAGTGCTAATGCATCTAGGAAAACAAGCAAGGAAGTGCATGGTTATATTTAAGTTCTTATTTAAAATGCAGCAGCTCCAGACAGAGTGAGCTGGGTGAATGAAGTTAAGAGGATTACAGGTTGTTTGGTGACACTCAAGGCTGGTGAGGAGAGATAAAGCATGAGAAGTGTGGGCAGGGGTTGCTGTTCGGATCACCTCTCTGAAATCTGTTCATCCAGCACAGAATGTCGCTTTAGAAGTTTTATATTTTTATCCCTCTGCACTGGGGAACGTTCTATCTATGTTCTATAAAGCATATTTAATGGGGTCCTATTATGCCCTTTTACAAAGTTTTGAATTGGTTTTTGGGGTGTACTACAATATTTTGTATTGCAATATTTATGCATTCCAAAAATGCATTTTTTTTAATTATTTTTTTTTTACATATTTTACATTATTGCAGCACCTCTCTTCCCAGTCTGTCTTGAACACACTGTTTAGTTCTTGTTTCAATTAAGCCTCTCCTTCTGAATCATGAAATGTGCTCTGATTGGTTAGCTGGCCCAGTGTGTTGTGACTGGTGAGTTTCCATCTGCTCAGGTGTATATATTAACGATGGTGTCAATTTTGTCATATCAAATTGAGCTTGATTCAGACCCTGAGAATGTTTACGAGCAAGAGGATCGTGCAGATCCATTATTTTGGTTGCAAGAACAAATAAAGGGGTTTGGAACCGGGGTGAAAGAAACAGCTTCTCTTCAACATGGTGACGACACACTACTAAAGCAACTCTTCTTCTTCTTCTTCTTCATCTTCTCTAGCTCAGCTCAACATGCCCTAGCCTGTGGACGGAGATTATTTAAATGAGTGACATTGTAACTTCACAATATCCAGAAGAATAACACTATAGTCCAAACAAGCTGTTTGCACAGCAGCAACGTTACACACTAACTAAATTTGAAAAAGTGAAAAAACATAATAGATAATAAAATATTTTTTTACGTTCATTCATTTAACTCTCTGTTCATTCATTCATCTCTGTCTCCCAATTAATCAATCACTCAAATAATCCATCCATCAATTGAGTCATTCCTTAAGCCATTCATCTGCCTACTCATCTATCCATCCACCTATGCATCTTCCAATAAATCACCAATCACAGCATCCATCCATCAATTAAATCACCTAACCATTTATTTATTCATCTAACTATATGTTTGTTTGTTCATCTAACCTCCATCTTCCAATTAATCAGCCACTCAAATAATCCATCCATCCATCCTTCCATCCATCCATATATCCATTTCATGACAATTCTTGGAGAGTTTTAGCATGGTAATGTACAAGATAATGTTAATGTGTTTGGTCTTGGCAAAATAGATCTGCTACGCTGCTGCGGCAGAGCAAGTACTGAGACTTGATACTGCCAATACATCCACAACATGCTGCTGTGAGTATGTAGGAAATACTGCTGCTGCACATATAACACACATGAAATAACCCCCATATATAACATACATGAAGTTACCCCGTAGCAGATCTATACAGGTGGAGCTGGGGAAGGTGGAGGGTTTCTGAAGCGATCTGCTACTGCTACAGCAAACACTAGCTTAGTATTTGAATGTTGAGCAGCAAGCTCATTGGCAGCCGATGCAAAAAGAAACCAATCAGCTGTGCAATGTGAATAATGATGTCATTATGTCAGATTGAGTTAGATCCGGAATCGGACTGCACCATCTAGAGTTTCATGACAGAACTTTGGATTAATTAAATCATCTAACAATTCATTCAGTCATCTCCAGTAACTATCCATTTCTGTCTTCATTCATTCATCTAACCTCCATCTTCCAATTAATCAGCCTCTCAAATAATCACTCCATCCATCCATTCATCTAACCATTCATTCATTCATTTATTCATTCATTCATTCATCTACAGTAATTATCAGTTTCTGTGTTCATTTAGTCATCTAACCTCCATCTTCCAATTAATCAACCTTTCAAAGACTATCTGTATAGTAACTATACTATCTGTATAGTTATCCATCCCTCTATCCCACCATTCATCCCACCTCACCATCCATCCATCCATATGTCCATTCATTCTTGATTATAAATAGTCTCTTTTACTTTAACTATGTCTATCCAACACTGTAAGAAATCGGTAGAAAAGCAAATAATGTTCTGGCAGAAAATTACTTGTACATTTTCTGGTAAATTTACAGACATTTCCTTTAACCCTAAAACATTACATAATGCAATGCATAGTTCAAAATACAGATGTTTTACCTCAATATTAATATGCAAAATTCCTTCCTATACATTGGGCCATATTTTTATGGACTTTTCTTAGAGTGAATCTATGTGTCTATGCTTCAATCCCTCTGTGTGTGTGTGTGTGTGTGTGTGTGTTTCTAGGTAGACTGTTTCTTGGCTCACTCTAGTAATAACACTAGTGAGATGGGAATATGTGGCATCTTATCCCCTGGAAGCAAGCTGCGTGCCAGACCGAAGGGATGAGGGCTGGAATGTTGGACCGCCATGTCCTTAGTCAGAAGAAAAATTACCCCTGAGCCTTGGCTTGAGGGAATTCCCCCCATCACAGGGCAGGTCCCTCCTGCAAAGCCAGACAGGTTGAGATAAGAATAATGATTTGACTTGCAGCATGTACAGGAAACTGAGTGATCCAGTTCAGATTCAGATTGTACACACAGAATGGATCCAGCACTGCACATTTCCCATCTTGAACCTGACACAATAAATCCAGTGTGAAACTCAGAGCTGGGCTATTTTGATATGGACTAGTAGCTCTCTGTGATTAAGGATTTTGACAAAACCTGAACATTCTACCTATCCCAGCATGCCATTCAAAATGCCCTAAACCTATAATGCTGTTCTCACTCACACTGTTCTTTTGATTGAACTGCCACATTTTCTGCCTAGAGGACAATGGTGGTGAAACAGATTAAAAATAATTTTACATGAGCGCGATATCAGAGGTAATCAAAAGTCAGTCAAAAGATGTTTGAGTAGCACTGTTATCAGCATTTTTTTTTTAAGTTGTTCTTTTAAGACCTGAAGACCTAACATTATTGATTTATGATCTAATTACATGATTAGCATTCATATGTAGCATGTGAAGTTCATATTGCATTAATTGCACTGGCAAATAATTCAACAGACACTCCTTTTCCTGTTTTCTATATATTTATGTGAAAGTAAGAGATTCTTACCACTGATATCAAAAAGACCAGCATATGAAGTTTAAGATTCTAAACACTGTGGATCTTAGATGGTTGTCTCCCCCTTGTGGTCATCTGTCTAAAAGGGAAACTGATTATTTCATATTTAGTATAATTATAAATAGTTTGAAGAATATGCTTTATTTTGACAATGAGTTCAAAAATCCCTTAATTATGCTTTCTATTTCTTTTGTCAGTGTCTGTTCTCTTATCACACAATTTCCTCATTAATTTCAACTCATCTGTCTTGCCTTCTTACACAAATGTTCATTCTCTCTCTTTTTCTCTCTCTCCAAGTTTGTCCTTTTTCTTCAAAGCTGCTGATGTGTGCATAATGAATAGCATTCATCAAAGTCATAATCTCTTTCATATGAGTTAATTCACACTGCCACACAGTCTCTCTTCCACCAAACTAGAGGTAGAGCTTCTCTCGAAGATACATACAGATCAAATCCAAATCCACCATGACCACACATGACTTCATTTTCACAAGTCAAAAGTCTTTGAAATGGTGGACTAAAAGTAGACTAAATGTCCTGTGATTCCATTTGTATGCTTTGCAAATAAATACTGAATTGTTTCACAAACAGGGGATAACATTTTATTTTACACATGGACTAAATGGAATATGGCATGTTTGAAGAGCATAGACACTGAAATGTATGGAAGCATGTTTCCACCATGGTAGGCATGCATGCATGAATGAATGAATGAATAAATACCATACCATACCATAAAATTAAATTAAATTAAATTAAATTAAATTAAATTAAACAAAGTGAAATAAAAGGTTTTATTTCTCTCACAATTTTGAGTTGACCATCTCAGTTTATATCTTGCAATTCAGACATTCAAACTTGCGAGTTTATAACACAATTCTGACTTTATTTTTCGTAATTTGAGGTGTCTTGGAACAGTGTGTGACTCACAGGCCTGAAATTGTTTCCCAGTACAGCCCACCAGGTTTCTCCAGTGCTCCCAATATACAATCCAGGCTTGGTCAGAATAACAAAAAAAAAAAAAAAAGGTCAGAATTGTTAACTCAAAATTGTGAGATATGAACTGAAAACTGCAAGAAATAAAGTCAGATTTTTTTGTTATGAAATCCAAGTTCTGAAAAAGAAAATTGTGAGATGTTAACTCAAAATTGCAAGATTTAAACTAAAAAGTGTGAGAAATAAAGTCAGACATGTGATCTAAAAAGTGTGATCTTTTTTTGTTTTTGTTTTAATGCCGCGGCAGAAACACATTTTTAAAGGTGCTCTCAGCCATTCAAAGCCATTCATTGTATTTCTGTTATTTATTTAGTTTGGCATCAGGAGGAGATATTCAGACAGTCAGTTCAGATTGTTTCACAACATTTCTACTGTAAAAAAAAACCTATAATGTATTGTGCAAATTCTGTTTGTATACTATAATATTTTTTTTAATGGATATTTTTCAGTTTCATTCAGCTGATGCCACAACAGAGCAAAACCCTGCTGCTGAAAAAGCACACAATTGCTTTATTTCCATATGTTATAAATGTAATATGGTAGATGTAGGCATGCAGACCATGATATGTTTTATCACAGACAATAACCATTTTGCAATTGTTGCTTAACCCAGCCTTTTTCCTTGGATCAGTTTTGTCATTGGTGGAATCGAGTGCACTCAATACAAACATCTTCGCCATCTCAGCACAAAGCTTGGAAGACAATTCCGCAAACATGAATTTTTAATCAAGAGGAGTTCCTTCTCCCAGTTTCTGACTTTCAGCCTGAGCAAATTATTTTCAATAATTCTTATTTTTTGCAGTATCCCACCCCCAACTGAATACATGGGCACACTTACACACACAGTTTTGCATGCTTGCTTAAACAGGTTTGTTGTTTCAGGATTGTTGTATGTGTGGTCTATTTTGGTTGCATTTATATTTCTCTGCTTTTGACACCAATATTTTCAGTAATGTTATGATCATATTATTCAGTGGAGTGACTATTGCAACTTTTTACCAGCATTTTAGATTATTTGAATGATGTTCAAATAAATTACTTTTGAAATAAACCTCCTAATATAAAACTATACCTATAGTAAGATATTGTTCTCAGTTAACTTGATGTGCCTTCTACTATAATTGTGCATTAATCATATACAGTTGTTTAACCAAAATGCCACACTGGATCTGGTGCTTATAACTGCATGCCTGTTTCATCTTCAATTTCACACCTGAGTGGGTTTTTACCCAGGGCACATGAAAACACTCTTACTACCCATGCTGCATCTGTCTTTTCTGCCTTTTTACAGATCTATAGAATCCCTTAACTGCAGTGAACAAAATAAAAGCTGCCCTTTATTTTTTAAAGTCAATTAAGATACAAAAACAAGTAAAATGTGCTCAGTTTAAAGGAATAGTTCACCGAAAAATGAACATTTGTTGAAAATATACTAACCCCCAGGCCATCTGAGAAGTAGATGATTTTTTTTTTCTTCAACAGAACAGATTTGGAGAAATGTAATATTACATCATTTGCACATCAATGGATCTTTTGCAGTAAATGGATGCGTCAGAATGAGAGTCCAAACGTTTAGCTGATAAAAACATCACAATAATCCACAAGTAATCCACACAAAGCCAGTCCATCAAATAACATTTTGTGAAGCGAAAATCTGTGTGTTTGTAAGAAACAAATCAATGATTAGGAATTGATCGGTTAATTATATGTGCTTATTTCTCTCCTGATTCAGGTGAGATGGCTTTTTCACTGGAGAAAGCAATTTCATGGATAGAGGATTCATATTGTAGCCGTAAGCAATGTTTGAAGTTTATGACATCATAATAATGGATCTGTTTATTATAAACACAGATTTTTTTTTTTTTTCTGACGGCACCCATTCACTGCAGAGCATCCACTGACGAGCATATTTTACATGCATTCCACATTTATGTGTATAATAAACTAAATATAATAAAATGTATATGAAAACTAAATAAATTCTTGTCATTTGTGAAGAAAACATAAGTGGCACTTGCCTGTGCAAAATCATGTTCAAGTGGTAGCGATAGGATATTGATATATGGCTGATATTATAGTTAACTAGTCTTTCCTACTTCAAAAAATCATGTTTATTCGATGTGTTACTGGTTATTTCTGAGTGAAAATTGTTTCTACAACAGTGTGTGTGATTTGATGTATAATTTATGTCCATACCACAGGCAGTATGAGCAATACTAATGCTTGCCTTGGCAAGCACAACTAATAACAGAGATTACAACTGGAAGCCATCTTTGATTCATAACCTAGACAATCAAAAAACCTTCCTTTTGCTTGTAACCCAGGAGGATTCCTGCTCTCTGGATTAATGGCTCAGACATTCATAATGTCTCTGCATGCTGTGCCGTGTCAAGTCTTCTCAGTCCTCATAGGGCTCCGCTGTTTTTGCTCTTTGTTTAGGCATGAAGGCAGTGAATGGTGTACTTTCCTTCACAGTTCCATTGAATGACAAATTAACCTTTTTTATAAAACAGTTTTCTGCATTCATGTCCCTTTTAACTTATTCATGGGGGAAAGGAAGAGGCAGGAGATTTTTCAAATTAAATAGCAACAAGCCAGGATGATGAAGTTCTGCTTTTGTTATACTTTTGTGTTTTGTGTTCCAAACCTGTATGATTTTCGTTATTCTGTGTAACAGAAAGAAAATGTTTTGCTCAGTATTTGTATTTTTCCCAAACAATTTCATTGTATAGACAAAAGCAGTTGAAACATTTTTCTAGATATCTTTTGAGTTCTACAGAATATAGAAAACAATTCATGTTTAGACTGAATACATGGTGCCCGAATTTAAATTTTTGGGTGAACTAATCCTTTAAGCCTCACTATCCTTTCTTAAGATGTAAACTAATGAGTGACTATGCCAATAATACTGCCAGCAATGTGCACGTCAATATACATAATCTGCCATGAAGCAGGCTAGAAACATATACTTTTGATTACCACTGATGGACCTCCTTATATCTGACCTTTTCTAATGCTTTTGTCACATAAGGCCACTTGTCACTAGTTCCATTAAGCATGTTCAAAGATGCTTGACATCGATGAGTCTTAGGCTCTTGTTATTGATGGGAAACAAGATATTTCAATGGCTCTAGCATAATCGCCTCTAAGAACATTGTGTGAACTGAAACAAAGGACTTGGCACACTTGGCTAAAGCAGATTTATCCATGACCAAGATTTAGATTCAGGCCTGGATTTGTAAGGTTCATTGATATTGATGAAGAGCTGTCACACTCATAATTTATCTATGAGTAAAGCTTGCACTCTATAGAACACAGTCTGTTGGTTATCCTCACCTGGCGTGTGGTTCAGCCAGTAATGCGCATTCATGTCACAGGTGTCTTGTGCTTGGTAAGACCTCAGGAGCAGCGGTGTAATGAGGATAGTGTGGTTCACATCAAATACAAAAATATGATGTGCCCATAAACCTTTGTGAGATGCCGACATTTCAATGTATCATTAATGTGCAAAATTTAGATTTTTATTGGTCAACATGATGAGTATGCAGAAACCAATTTGAATGTGTTGTGAAATTGCTGTGGGGAAATATTTTGCCCTCACGTGAAGCTCCTGATCATGTCAGTTCTTATTGAAATGACTGGATTTTGCCAGCAAAAATGACCAAACAGTGGTAAATGTGATCGCATTGCACAAATCCTTACAAATAAAGCTGCATTTCAACAAGCTTAATGAACATTTATTCTTCAAAATGACAGGCAAAATTAGGGGAGTATCAGTTTTAAATATTACTCTATTTTGTTGAGAATTATAGATAGAAATTGGTTCAGTCTAATTAGCAACAATCTATTTCACTCATTATTAATGTGTTCCAATGTGTTAACGTAAGTAATGTCAGAGAGTTAAGGCCTGTTCACACCAACAACAACTATAAAGATTAGGCTACTATATTAGTCTTCACACCAACAGAAGACTCTAAAAAAATTCTGGGTTAAAAACAACAATTTCTGGGTTATTTGGCAGCCCAGCGCTGGGTAAATATTGGACAGAACACATGCTGGGTTATTTTAACTCAGTTTATTGGGTTTTATACATTAACCCATTTGCTGGATTGTTTTTGACATAGTGCTGGGTCAGTCAACCTACTGAAGGTTTTTCATATAAAAAAAATAAAAATGCACTATTAAATCTGTTTTATTTATTTATTTATTGTATTTATTTATTTATTTATTTTTAAATTAAATGTCAAGCCAGTCTTTTACAATCATAAAATCTTCAAAAACATTCAGTAAAGGTTTCAGGACGTGACAGGAGCAGCAAGATCAGCCAATGGGAATCTGTGGGAAGAATACTGCTGTCGGTAAGCTGTTTTAGCTTATAAATGACAATCTTATATATTCATGTTCATATTCATATTCACAACAACAACAACAATGTACTAAAAACAGCAACTTTGTCAAAGCAATCCCGTTCACGTTGTTTTGCATGCCAGGCCAGTAGTTGGCAGTGTCACTTTCTAAAGAAACACTACCTAAACACACAATTCGTATGGAAACACTACGTGAACAAATAAAACATATGTGCATGAAGTCAATGTTTTCACAAAGTTGAATTTTTGTAGTTCACATTGAGATGATGGTAATGTTTTCAAAAACTTGCATTTTGAAACCCATTTTCAGTTTGCGTTTTCAGGCTGCCAAAACTCAATTGTTGTGTAAATGAATGGGCAAAAAATTAATAAATAAATAAAAATAAAAATTCCAGTTTTCTGTTACGTATCCACACAAGGATCCAGCAGCTTCTCCTGTGAACATTGGCCAGGTATGGACACTGCAAGGCTGTTGTTAGCCCTCGAGCAGGGCACACGCTCGCTCGAGGACTACATTCAAGAGTATCTGGACATTGCCTATCACTCTGATTTACCGGACTGTGTTTTGATAGATTTTTTCTGTAATGGCATTAATCAACCGCTAAAGTCTGTCCCTTCTGCTTCGTTAGTCACTATCATTCTAGCCACTCTAGTTACCTGCAATTTTATTTTTAATTGTATTTATTCATTTATTCTTATTTCTTATTTCTTGTTTTTGTATTAGTTTTTCATATTCAGTATTTTTGTTTTACTTTATTATCTTTTATTACTTTTATAATTTTTTTGTTTAGTCATAAATATTTCCCTGTTGAGCTGATTTACTACACTCTTATGGTAATATTAATATTAATCTGGTTTTATCTCACCTGTGAGAGATGTTTTAGTCATCTGGGGTGCCTAAGCCACCCATCTGGACACCACCATGCTTAAACTGCATCCTTCATTCTTTGCTAGCGTTACAGCTCCCCCAGAAAAAGAAAAAGAAAAAGAAAAAGAAAGAAAAAAAACCTCCTTTATCTCTCCTTTTCTCCTAGGTCTGTATTAGTGATGTCTGGCTGCCTCAACCTTTACCTCAACCTCAACTGAACACCCCCTTAAAACAACATACACCAATACACTTACTATGTGCCCCTGCATATTACAGAAGAGCAGACAGTGAGCATTCATCATCCTTGAGCTGATTCAAGCTGACAGGCCAACACTTACAGTAGCTTTAATATTCAGGCCAGCTTGCCATTAGGTGCATCAGGAAACAATGAGAAGCTCCCATCCCAGTCTGCCACATGTTGTAGGACTCTACCCTATTACTGGGTTGAGGTGACATCATCGCACAGTTCACCTTGATGTGGATAGACGAACACAACAAATGCCCAGAGACCATGAATCTCCTCTCTGAATCCATTTGGCGGAACTCAGAGGTTGAATTTCATAAGGATGTGTTCAGTGGATGATGAAAACAGATACCAAAAATCAGTGAAGATTTGTCGCTTCTTCGTCTGATTGATTGAATTCCATTAAAGTATTTCCGTTGACCACTGTTGGATCCAAAATTACTTTCTGCACAAGTGGTTTACTTGAAAAAAACCTCTTGGTCACTTACATGGAATGAGGCTGTGGTTATTTGAAACAGGGTTCAGAGGAAAGGCACTTTAACATGTAATTCCCCTGTCGGTTCTTGAGGTTACCACGTCTGTCCTGATTATTTTCACTTGGCTGGTAATAGCTCACGGTTCCCCCACCTTTTCTTGATCCCCCATTTCAGGATCTTTTTCTTTCTGTCTCTTTGTCACTCTCACTTGACTGGCTCTGACAGAACCCTCCACATCTTTGTTCAGCTGTGCATTTAATGTTAGGATTTTTGTTTGACTGGCCATCATTATTAAGCTCTTGAACTCATTAGATGTGCTAAAACATTAGTCACATTTAAATGCAGACTCAAAACTCATCTGTTTAGCTGTGCATTCATTGAATGAGCACTGTGCGATGTCCGAACTGATTGCACTATATTCTATGTATAATCGTTTTCTTAAATTCATTTTAAACCTCTTAAATCAATTTTTTTAATTATATTCAAAGTTTTTAAATTCCATGTTTTATTGTTGTGATTATTTTTTTCTTTTCTTTCATGTAAAGCACTTTGAATAACCAATGTGTATGAAATGTGCTATACAAATAAACTTGCCTTGCCCTGCCTTGCCTACTCATTTATGAATATTGATTAAATGATTATAATCTGTCTAACACTAAATTGACACTAGCTGTTGGATTCCCAAAAGGAAACTATATGTAGTCCACATTGGGGGGAAAAGGGACTACTTGTCTTGTCTTACTTATTGTGGACTATATAGCTTCATTTTGGGAATATGAGATCACACACATACACACACACACACACATATATATATATATATATATATATATATAAAAATATAAATGAGACACAATGAG
>NW_015627629.1:1778139-1794502 GCF_001515625.1 Sinocyclocheilus rhinocerous
TGTGTGTGTGTATATATATATATATATATATATATATATATATATATAAATATAAATGAGACACAATGAGTAAATTTTACTTTATCTCCAAATAGACTGTAATGTAATATCAGTTTGATCTCTCATACAGTGGTACCAGCAAGTTAACTTTCAGGTTGTTAAAATGTGATAGATGTGCGTAAATGCGCCATTTTATAAGATTTAGTCTATTTTTGCTCAGCCAAAAATAAAATAAAATAAAATAATTACAAATAAAGGCACAACATTAATAAACCACTGCATTTTTCGAAATAACATATAGTTGAATGAGTTGTTTGAATGAATGATTCTATGACTTACTCATGAAGACGTGCTGAATTTGATACCGCATAATAGCTGTTACGAGGCGAACGAGACGAGAAACATGCAGATCCATGTACAAAGCTTTATTCCAAAACATAGTCAAAACAGGCAAGGGTCGGACAATGGCAAACAGGTATTTAGAGGGCAAGACAGAAGAGTAATCCGATAAACAGGCAGAGGTCGATCAACGGCAAACATAATCCAAAGGTTGAGGCAAGCGAGTAATCCATAGACAGATAATAAATCCAAGCGAGGTGCGAACAGAATCCAAACGACAAGACGAGAGAGAAATCCAAGACAGGCAGGAGATCAGGAAACAGGCAATCAGGAAACAAGACGTGACTAGACTAAGACTAGAACTAGAAACTGAGAACTAAGACAGGAAAAACTAGACTGGCCCCATAATGTAGCTATCGCTAGGAGAGTGATATACGCTAAACAATACTCTGCGATTTGAAAGAGGAAGTCCATGGCTTATAAAGTTTCTTAGATTGGTTACAGCTGTCTGTGTCATTAGTGCAATGGATGCTGGGAAATGTAGTCCGTGGTGACATGTGGAAGTATGTGTGACAGTCAATATAATGTAAGAGCGATCTCTGGTGGCAAGCGGATGGAAGTCCATGGGCAGGATTCGTGACAATAGCATTCTAGATCTGCCATAGCTGAAATAGTAAGAGTATATTATCCTGAATGAATCAACAGTTTTGAAAGTTTGAATGCTTGAATGAATGAGTCAAAATCTCACTCATTCTTAAAGCATTATAATGAATGCATAATGTATTATAAAAAAACCTTATTATTATATTATTAAGAGAATGATTATTTATAGCACACAATTATTACCACATTAAATCCACTTAATTTATAATGGATTATCTCATATCGTGACATTGTTTATTTAAGATCTGCACATTATCTTACTACATCTTGTGAGTGGTTAGGAGTGGTTCAGTGTTTTTGAGTGTTTCCTGTGAGGTTAATGTTAATTTTGCTATTAGCTAGTTTGATCAGTTGTAATACTTTCAAATGAAAAAAAATGTAATGTTTTTTTTAATAATTTTTTTTATATTACATTACATTTTATTTTGATGGTCCCCTTAGTCTATTGACTATAAGCAACTTTGCAACTACATGTCAACTAACTCTCATTTAGAGTATTAGTAGACTTTGGTTAAGGTAAGGGTTGGTAGAATAAGTTGATGTACTTGCAAAGTTGCTAATAGTCAATTGATTGTCTGTTGGGGAACCATCAAAATAAAGTGTTAGCAGATATTTAGCAGACAACCTACTAATACTCCAATGACTGCTAGTTGACATGTATTTGCAAAGTTACTTATCAACAGTTGTCTAAAGGGTACCATCAAAAATAACCATATACTGATATTACAATAACAATAGTTCAAAGCAAATGTGTACACATTCATCTGATCTGATATCTAATTGTATGGCTGTTTGAGAGAAAAAAATAAATTATTATTTATAAGTGGTCTTTGTCTGCTTTAAGTAAAGTAAAGTTACTTTACTTAAAGCAGGCAAAGACCACATTATAAAGCCATTTGGATGTTTTCATGAAGACTTTGCATTTTACAGTAAAAACTAAAAAGCAATGGCAAGTTATGGGACTTATAATACATTATAACTATGGGAAATATAATTCATTGTAACTTAAGTGGATGCAACAAGTTCATTGTGTGTTATAAATCATCATACTCTTAAAAGCTAACCACAAATAAGTAGGTATTACAATACATCCAATCTGTTATTATGATTATTTATGATATGATACAACATATTGTTTTTTTTAATTGTTTTTTATAATGCATTATTAATTAATTAAGAAGACCCTTCTAATGTATTATAAATACGGGCTTCATAGAAAGTATTACCCAATTTTTTCTTCTTGAGAACTTTATAGGACTAACAATTAATCCTAATGTTTTCGTATAGAACCCTAATTTCTACATGACTAAAGTGACAACAAATAATAAAAAAGAGCTTTAACTTAAAGTTTGTTTAACTTGTAGAAAGTAATAAATCTTTTCTGGGTTTTTTTTTGTTTGTTTTTTGGAGTATAGCTTATCTTATTTTTAATGAGTTCTTACATTTATGTTACGTTTTTTGAGCAATATCTCATCTCATTCTCCAATTCTCATGTCTATTATTTTTCAACTGCTCCCTATCCATACTATCAGGCATTTTTAATCAAATCATGCTGTTCTAGTCACCAGCCAATTTAATGTTTTATATTCTCAGATGGAGTTTCATACCTTTCTGAGTTCCTTCATGAAATAACTTAATGAAACTGTAGCTAAAACAGACACTGTATCTCCAGTTCAGGGCAAAACCCTTTTCATAGTCTTCCCGCTGATTGTAATGCTGTCATAGTGCATCTGAGGTGATTTGCTATTTTATTAGAGAATGTGTAGCTGGTATGATTTTTTAATGAGAGGGCTACTTTATTCAGGCGATGAGAGTCATTCAGCATCTGTGCTTGACTCTTGGGAGGGCTAATGGCCACAGCTAAAGGTTAAATGATTAGAGACCATGTCGTTTTATTGCTGTTTGTTTATTAAGATGCTCACTTAGAAATTAAAACAGCAGTGTTCATTTTTATGTATGCAATAAACCGTGAATTCATTTTGATTTCCTGGTGGTCTAGATTCCGAAGACAAACAGTGTCAAAACAATCTGTGCCTATAAGTAAAACCAATTCCAGCTATAGTACGTTTCAAATTGGGACTATGCTTGACATGTTTGAGATACAGTGTTTTATGAGACAGTGGCTTAGTCCCACAATTCTCTGATGCAATGTTCTTCTCCCTCGCTTTCCAGAGGGCCATCTGTACCTTTCATTAATTTATGATATTTGTGCAGGGAAAAACATCGGCAAAATGTACGTGTCTGTGTGTGTGCGTGCGTGTGTGTGCGTGCATGTGTGTGCGTGTGAGCGTGCGTGGGTGTGCGTGTGTTTGCATGTGTGTGCATGTTTTGCAGTCACATGGCTAGTGTTCTCCTCACATTAAATATTTTGCTGCTGGATGAGGTAATATGAAGAAAGTTGGACAGACATTTCGTTAAACCATATGCAGGGCTGGACTGGGACAAAAAAATCGGCCCTGGCATTTTTTGGTCCAGGTGGCCCACCACCACTTCTCTCACTTTCTCTCTCTCTCTCTCTCTCTCTCTCTCTCTCTCTCTCTCTCTCTCTATGTATATATATATATATATAATATACACTACCAGTCAAAAGTTTTTGAACAGTAAGATCTTTAATGTTTTTTAAAGAAGTCTCTTTTGCTCACCAAGCCTTCATTTATTTGATCCAAAATACAGCAAAAGCAGCAATATTGTGAAACATTTTTACTATTTAAAATAACTGTTTTCTATTTGAATATATTTTAAAAATGTAATTTATTCCTGTGATTTCAAAGATGAATTTTTTGCATCATTACTCCAGTCTTCAGTGTCACATGATTCTTCAGAAATCATTATAATATGCTGATTTGCTGCTCAAAAAACATTTATTATTATTATTATTATTATTATTATGTTGAAAACAGCGGCGGAGTAGAACTTTTTCAGGTTTATTTGATGAATATCCTGAATCCTGTACTTTGGATCAAATAAATGCAGGCTTGGTGAGCAGAAGAGACTTCTTTAAAAAACATAAAAAATGTTGAAGTTGGGGTTAAGCGATCTTTATATAGGCGGAGCAAAATACTTAATCTCTCCGTCTAAAGCGCATTGTGATGGGGTGGTTTACGCTGTCAATACAGGAGACAAACCAATGGGCCACTGGCTGCTCGCTATCCGTGCGTGACGGTCCTTGGCCAAAAAAAACAAAAAAAAACATTATGTCGGCTCCTTAAGAGTGTTGGCCCACCGGGAAAATGCCTGGTATGCCCGATTACCAATCCAGCCCTGACCATATGCTATTTTTGACTGTGTAGCACCTACAGCTCTGCATGAAAGGACCCCAGTGAGTGGCTAAAGATGATTTTTAACAATAATGGATTGTTTTATTACTCTGTCACAATTTAATGCAGAGAGGCTGTTATTGAAGAAAAGGGCAGTGGGGGAAAAAAAACATATATAAATAAATAAATAAATAAATATATATATATATTGACCGCAAAGCACTGCTGCTTATTGAACTTGTGAATAATAATAATAATCATTATAATCATAATAATAACAATAATAATGTGTGTTTCTATTAAAAAAACACACAACAAGAACAAAAAAACTGCATGGAAAAATGGAAAATGCATGAAATACTAAAATATTACACAAAAATTATAATTAAATATATGCCATAAAAAAAACTTTTTAATAAACCATTTTTATTCATTATTGATCTAGACTGCATTTAATCAATTAGTAAGCATGTGTCATGAAGCTGTTATTGTGCTGATTTGTCTCATAATAAATGGACATAATGACATATTGACTGCTTAAAGGTTAATGTGACGTATTTGTTGGTGAAAAGGTTAATGTATGATCTGAATATTTTCTTTACAGAACAAGCAGTACCAGTTTGATTTCCTATTTGATTATCCACAGCATACACCTGTGACAAATTGCATGTCATTATTTACCACAAAGTATGTGCCCAATTTTACAATACCCCCTAACTGTAAAATGTAATTTTCCTGTCATGCATTGGTGTAAGTAATGTGATTATTCTTAACTCCCACATGACTTGTGTTAATATTTAACAACATTTACAAATGTGCAAATCACATCAGTACAATAACCTTTTTGAACCATTACCTCAACAGAAGAATACTTCATGTGGATATGATGTCACCATCATTTATCCTTTTCTTGCCAGCATGATCCTCATGCAGGGTTTGCTGAGATGAAGGACTCTGGCTGACAGACCAGTGACATGAATAAGAAATGGCTAGCATGGAGTGGAGTTTTCACCCATCAAACGGTGATCACTCTTGGTTATGGACAGTGGGTAGAGCATGAGGTGGTGTCAGAGCAATTGACATCCTCAACCCCCACCCTGGTCATGAAAGCTGTTTCTCCAAAGCTCAATTGAGGTTTTCCATCAATAGTGCATTTTTAGAAAAGCCCTATGAAAAAAAATTAATAAATAGATAAATAATACAAATTTTGAAGCCTGATGAGGAAAGATGTGCTAAAGATCAGAATAGAGACATTGGGAGCCCTCCTCAGGATGAACCGATTTAGAATGACAAGAGTATTAATTTGTTGAGTTTAGCATTGTCCAAAACAAAATTTACAACAAAACTTAAATTATTAAATCATTATTTTGACTAATTATGGCAGTTTATTTCCAAACCTTTTTAGATAACTATTGTAAAAGAAAAATAAATAAATGTCAAAAATGTTGACATTATAATATATTGATAATCCATACATTAAATTAGAGAATTTTCATCAATTAATTCTTCTACCATGGTCCATAAACTTTATGTTCATTTATGAAATATAGTGAAACATACGGAATATAATTCAATATATAATTTTCTGTAGGTGACATTCGAATTATACATTTTTAAAATTAGATTTTTATTTTGAATTAGCTTTTATTTAAATATTCAGTTTTCAATTAAATATTGAGTAATTTTGTTATGTGATCTAGTCATTTTTATTAGTTTGTGTGTTTCTTTTCTTTTCTTTTTATAAATATTTCTTCTTATTGTTATTTCTACTTACTAACTTTATTTTTAAGTTTTAGGATTTTTTATTTTTTTTCAGTTTTAGGAATTGTAGTACTTCAGTTTGAACCTGTTTTATTTCAGTTAGTTGCCAAAGCAACATTTCTAACTTTCTACATTTTAAGCTATTTGTTTTTTTCATATAATATTTATATTTAAATTTATTTCAGCTTTATTACAAACAACAGACAAAGATTTTTAGTAGTTTTAGTTTTTGTTAACAATAACAACACTGCTCATAGGTTGAGTGTATGATAACACGCTTATGCAAAAATTTGTAATCAATTTGTAATCAATTTGTAATCAACAAGACACTCACAATTCAGGTTTGAATAGTGTAATAACCTAGCAATGACCCAGAATATCCTAGCAACCTCAATCACTTGCAATTTTAACAGAAAATACAAAAAAAATAGTTCAGTTATTCACAATTCATATATTTCCCTTGACACATTATTTCAATCTGTTTAAATTCTCTTTCAGAGTCCTTTCATGGAGTTAGTTTATCGCTTTTAAATATGATGTTCTACTCTCCCTCAACAACAGTTCGATCAGTTTCTCTGTCTCCACATTATGCCATACATTGTACTGAGCAGTGCATTTCTGCATGTCCGATCTATTGTTGACCCCCTCCTTTCCTTTTAGAACAACAGAGTCCTCCATAGTTTGACATGGCCAGGGTCCACAAAGATTAGATTTGAATTTATGAAGATTGCTTCACCTAGGTCGGTGCTGTAATCTATGCCTTTGTAGTATTTCACGTGTGGCCCCCTCGTCGCCAATTCACCCAAGGGCCCCATATTTCACCATGACAACGTAATCACAGCTCCGCATTAAAAAGTCATTATTGTTTAGAATGGAGGCCTCATCCAGAAAAACACTGGCTATAAAATCCCTTAGCCTTTGTCTCTCAGCACACATGTTTACTCAAGAACACAAGCTCAGGTGATTTAAATGACCAACTCAGAACTCCATTGATCTCACAGAGGGTTTTGCCTTCATAGAAATACACACTTGCCAGTACAGAGTCATATGATCCATGATTTATTCACACACTTTAACAATATAATGTAATGTTTTATTGTAAATATGCAAATTGTATTCATCTCTTGACACACTGATAAAACGTTCCTAAAATAATTAGCAATTTTAAGAAGCATAACAAGTAACTATATTAGCAGTGCTTGGTATTCAGTTCATTCAAAAGGTTAGGAATTTGAATGAACCCCAGTATTTGTACAATTTGTGTTATATTGGCATCAATAATAAATACAATCATGAAGGCTGTTGAGGAGAGATGTGCATGTTATTTTTCTGAAGGATCAGACTTTCTTCTGGCAGATGATAAATCAGATGAAAAAAATGTCCGAACACTAAAGAAGGGACTCAATCTTATGACCAGAATGTCATAGACATGAGAATGATTATTTGGTGTGTGGTGTGGGGTTGTGGGGGTGTGAGGGGGGAGAAAAAAGAAAGAAAGAAATGCAATTCCGTTCCCAATGATGAGGTCATTTAAAAAAGAAACAATTATTGCAAAAAGATGTTTACACTGAATTTACGTATATGAATATATATATATACATATATATATATATATATATATATATATAAAGAGCTTATTTACAAAAACAAAACATATACATTTCTAACATATTTCATTTATTTCAGCAACATTCATGAATATTTATAAAATACTGTCAATGTGTATTTTTAAATATATGTTGTCATATGAACAAGTCAAAAACTACAAGTAAGCTGTGTGTATTTAGTAATAAAATACAAATTAAAAAAACACTTAAAAGTACTGCATCATCAGTCATTCCTTTATAAATAGGACTGTTTCTGATCTACTAAAAACAACTGACTTATTTGAGTCATTCGTTCTCTGTCCAACAGTGTTGTTGTTGTTGTTGTTGTTATTATTTTTAATTGTAATCATTAATCAATGTGTTTTGTCATTTTTATTGTTTTTTTTTTAATTTATTTTATTGTTTGGTTTTATTATTGTTATTTAATTATTATTATGATTTAGTTTAATTTCTCTTGAGCTTTAATTAAGTTTTATTTCTGTTTTAGTTTTTTTTTTTTTTTGCCTTGTCTTCTCTTGTTTTGTTTTGTGTTAGTAAATTGGTAAATTTGTTTTATTAATTCAACTTGTTTTATTTCAGTTAGTTTCCAAGGCAATATTTCTCATTTTTATTTTCATGTAATATTTATGTTTTATTTCATTTCAGCTTTATTTCAATTAACGAAAGTTTTTTTTTTTTTTTTTTACAATAACAACACTGGTTCCCAATCCTATAGCAATAACATTGCAACTACTCAATACACCATAGCAACACACTGGCAACCACCAGCACAGCACAGCATCATGGTGTCAAGCTTTGTATGGGCAAGCTCAAATTTTCTTAATTTTTTAAATTTATTTATTTATTTTATGGTTGGCACCATCCTCACCAGGGATTTTAATAGAATTCATTAGAATTGTCTTTCATCCATATTTGTCAAAACAGATGAATTTGTGTGCACAAAAACACAAAGACAACAACCTGTTCATCAATTCCATATTGACACAAGCGTTCTATAAGCTCCTTCATCTAAATGTAAAGCTTCTGGATGTTACAAAACTGTCAAAAACCAGTCCTGCACTGATCCAGTGTTTACCTGCCTGACAGATGTCTGACGTCCCGCCTTTGGGAACTCATTCGGACACTCTGGTAATTCCTCAGCCACTTCATACCGGTATCTCCAGCTGCCAGAAGATCTGAAGGGATGAATCCCCTCATTGTAAGGCAACACCATAGATGTTCACCTAGCTTTCATTTCTACTTCTCCAAGCGTCTCAGTTAAGAACTGCAAACTCTCTCCAAGCCCCAAGGGGTTATGGGTATCAGCTTATTGTGTTTTATAGCTTAGCATGATGCTGCTTGGGGTGGCTAACAGGTCCAGTAAAGTCCACTCTCCCGACCCTGCAGTGAATAAAAGTGGATTAATGGGCTGTTTCTGCGGTGTTGACACACAAGATGTAATTATGCATTAAGGAACGGCTACTGAATCCTGTTATGGTTTAGCTGGATTGGTTAGAGACAAGCACTGAAATAAGAAAATAAAATAGGAACATTGGAGAAAATAAGAACTGTGTAGGGCTGTGAATAGATGTGTCAATGTGAACAAAATACTGCCCTCCTTGGATTTAGATCTGTATTTTTCTCTTCATTTCAGTCTGTTGCTCCATGCACACTGTTTTCTAAGTGGATCAATAAAGTCAATTCATGAGTCTGCCACCTTTCATGAATTAGATTTTTCTACTTAATCAATATATTCCCATCTGACTGCTTCATCACTTTTAAATCTATTCCGACCATCTCATTGCAGAAACCTACTGTCTTAACATAAAATAATATGAGTCCTGTATATGCTATTGATTACAGTATTAGTCTTATTAACCCAGTGAGTTCCCTGTCTGTCTGCAAATGACTCACGGCAGCTGTCTTTTCCATATGGTCTCTCAAGCCATAGAAATATTTATAGTGGGTTAGAATTCATGTTTGTTGAATCATTCTTTTGAATATAATACACAGTGTTTCACTATTTAGATGATGTAAGTTCATTTTAAGATGAGCTTTACGAATGTTATCCTTTCAGAATCAATCATCTGTGTTTTGACACACGCATATTCTACATCAAATATGCTCACACAAACCAAAAATATCAACCAAGCCAATCTCATTGGTTCTCACACATCATGTTTGGTCACGTGACATTCAAGAACCGATAAGGTTTACTTTGGAGTGAATGATTCAATGACATATTAATATAGAAAGTTACCTGTGTTTCTTAATCAATTAGCATTTTAAACAAATCAGTCAAGTGAAAGATGGAATTAGATTTTTCTCCTAAATCAATATATTTCAATATGACTGCATCATCACTTATAATTCTATTCTGACCACTTTATTACAGCAACCTACTTATTACAGCAATCTACCTAGAAAATGTAATACAATGTGAGTCCCTATTGATGATACCGATAACCGTATTAGTCTTATAAAACAATGGATTCAATTTTAATGGGTTTTGAGTCATTGTATTGAATATAATACACTATTAGTCCCTATTCAGATAAAGTAAGTTTGTTTGTAAGATTTGCTTTGTGAATTTTATTTTGTCGGAATCAAACATCTATTTCGGCACACGCATAGTCAAAAATGCTGACATGGACCTCAAATGTCAAACAGTCCAACCTGGTTGGTTCTCACACATCATGATATTTGGTAACGTGACATTCAAGTGCCAATAAGGTTTTTTTTTTTGTTAGTTTTTTTATCAGCATTTTTAAACAAATCTGCTGAGTGAATGATTCAATGTCTTATTAATATATAAAGTTACTTGTGTTCCTGAATGAGTCACCATTTTTAAACAAATCGGTTGAATGAAAGATTTTTCCCATAAATCAATATATTCCCATTTGACTGCATCATCACTTCTATGTCGACCACCTTATTTCAGCAACGCACTGTCTAAAAAAATGAATTTAATACACAAATTGTACCTGTTTAGATGGGTTAACTTTGTTTTAAGACATGTCAGAATCAAACAACTGTGTTTCAGCATGCATAGTCTACATCTAAAATGGCAACACAAACCTCAATTGTCATCCAACATCAAATATCATTGGTTCTCACATATCATGATATTTGGTCACGTGACATTAATGTTTATTGTTAGTTGATGTAGTCTGTGCATGCACTGTTTAATGATTTTGAGAGTGAATAAAGGCATGCTAGCTTTATGTCCTTTTTGGATCTTTGGACTCTATTGACTTTCATAATATGGACAAAAACATCTGAACCATTCTTCAAAATATCTTTTGTGTTATTTTAGGATCGAATTGCTACATTTGGCACTGTAGTAGAAGCATCAGGCCTGATCCTCACCTTCCCTTATTTGTAACTGCAACATTTACACATCAAACCAGCAAACGGGAATAACCAATTTCCTGCTAAAGAAGTGATTATTTGTGTTTTTATTTATTTATTTATTTTTCACTGGATTCAGTGCCATTGAGGTGCACACTCAAATTACTGTCTGGCTTCATCTCTGGTGGATTTGCTTATGTGATCCTCACACTCTAATTCACCACTAGGTTTATGGTTTTTTTAGGAAAGACCAAACAGGACGTGAAACTGAGCCTGTTTGATCATGGGTTACATTCTGATATACCATCCACAGCTTAATTAAGTTACATGGCACCAGGGTGTTGGCCAGCAGCTGGAGACTGAACGCTGTGAGGGGTGGAAAAGATATCTGGTTGCACAGCCTTCACTGAGCGCTCCTCAGGGAGTCCTGCAGCTGGGCAGAAGCCTTTCTGGCACCCATAAGGCCAGGGTTGATGGATGCATTTGTAATTCATATCTCTGTGTAGACCTGACATGGCTCCCCAAAAATATATGAGGTTGGTTTCAAGTGAATATGAATTGAGTTTTATATTTTAGAGATTCTTTTCAGGATCACCAAAGAATAATACATTTAAGCTATGATACAGTATATGTGCTCCAGCGATTTCAATACATTGAAGAGGTCTTAATATTAAATAATAAATGTATTGTGCATGTTTTATTAATACAAGTTAATAAATGAGTTTTTGAGAAATTTTAAGATTTTATAGGCAATATTGGCAGTTACAGTATAGGTTGCTATTTTTGCTCTGTCACTGAAAATAGCTCCAAATGAAGCTACAGCGGAATTAACCATTGTGCATCTTCCAGCAACACAGTCGTGGCTTTCTTGGATGTGTCACGGGCAGGGTGTTCCAGAGACCAGGCAGGAAGACAAAGATGACGAATAAACGGATATTTAATGACTTGACAACAGGGAATTCAGACAGGGTAGACATCCACATTCAGGGTAACATTCACAATAACCGACCAACTAGAATACAAGAGACAGGAACAGGGGAAGGCAAAGGGTTGGCAGGCAGACATGATAGGTGGAGGTTCCGGCAGAGGACGGATAACCGGGAGGAGGCCGGCAGACAGAGACCAGGGGGGCGACGAAGGAGGGAGGAGCCAGGAAGAGGAGTCCGAGGCGGAGACGGAGAGCCAACGAGCCAGGGGGATGCCGAGGATCTGGGGGGCCAGGGTGGAGACGAGGGCTCTGGCGACCGAGGCGGAGATCCAGAGATCCGCGGCGGAGCCGGAGCGACTGAGGACCAAGATGGAGCTGGCTGAAACACGGAAGTTAAACTGTTTTCGGGTCGGTTATTCTGTCACGGGCAGGGTGTTCCAGAGACCAGGCAGGAAGACAAAGATGACGAATAAACGGATATTTAATGACTTGACAACAGGGAATTCAGACAGGGTAGACATCCACATTCAGGGTAACATTCACAATAACCGACAAACTCGAATATATGATCTGTTTTTATTTTATTTTTTTTATTTTTTTTCTATGAATCAATGACTTGTTTATTAAAACCTTTTCCTAAATTAATCAGAAATTTTAAAGATACATGTTAAATCATTTGAATGAATGAGTTAATAACTAATTCGTAAAGACCTTTACTCATTCATTATGCAAGAAACAGCATTTGGATTGGGTAAGTGATTGATTCAGTGACTGAATGAATCAGCATTTTTGAATGAATCATTTGAATTAATGATTCAATGACTCATTCATAAAGACCTTTACTTGGTTTTACTTTGGTTTTAGAATGAATCAACATTTTCCAACAAATCTGTTGAGTGAATGATTAATTCTCTCATTAATATACACAGTTACTTGTTGTGTTTCTAAATGAATCAGCATTTTTAACAAATCAGTTAAGTAAACAATTCAATGTTTCAATAATGTAGACAGTTATTTGTTGTGTTTCTGAGTGAATCAGCATTTTTATACAAATTGGTTGAGTAAATGATTCAATGGCTCATTTATTTATTTCATTCATGAATGAATCAGCATTTTTGATCAAATCGCTTGAGTGTCTGATTCAATGACTCACTCGTAAAGTAGGGCTGCCCTCGACTAAGGATTTTTCTGGTCAACTAGTAGTCATTCATTTTAAGCATTAGTCGACTAATCGCACGTTTTTTAATAAACCATTTAAATCATTATAATGAGCCTTTAATTGCCTACATAGCCTAATAAGCGCTCAAGCACATGCATAAAGCATGCCACAGCGCATCGGCAGAAGTAATGATTATGAATGTGTCAGTGAACAACAGTAAGGAGACTGCATTAACATTTTAATAATTTGATAAACTAGTGCTTTCTTTGTTTTCGGTTTAAGAGATGAAGTCGGTGACACTGACTCTTCATCTCTGCAGGATGTGCCTGTATGCGTGTTTCATACGGATTACATA
Organism: Sinocyclocheilus rhinocerous; assembly: GCF_001515625.1. NCBI lineage: Eukaryota > Metazoa > Chordata > Actinopteri > Cypriniformes > Cyprinidae > Sinocyclocheilus > Sinocyclocheilus rhinocerous. The sequence continues at coordinate 1,791,539 of NW_015627629.1, forward strand.
ATCTGAGAATTTGTTTTCCATTTGAATTGTTTCATTTGAAAGTAGACATTTCACTCTCTATAGATATATTTTTAATGTCTGTAAGGCAAAGATATACACAGAGTTTCGAGCTCAAGTTCACAGAGACAGACGGCAGAAAGCGCATCCTGTTTGCTTTCATTATTTTTCAAAAGCGCGGTATTGTGAGTGCACACAAATAAACGTAGAGTCTTTACAGATTTGAAAGATGTATTACTTTTATCTGTATGACCAAAAATGAGGAGTATTTTAAGTGCAAGTGAGTGCACCAGCGCCTCCATCTGCCCTGCAGTGAGCTACTGTTCAGCTCCACACTCTGCACAGACTCTTGAATAGCGCACGTTTTTCTAGATTAACATTAGATTGAGCGGCCATGTAAAGTTGCTAATACTTACATATTTCAGATGACAAGCCATATTTGAGGTCGATGAATGATAGGCGAGCGTTTGGATGTCCTGCCCAAAGTACTGCATTACCAAAAACTAGCCGTTAACAATCTGTTAGTCACGGACTGTGTGACTTCTCCTGTGGATTTTTTTTTTCCAAGACTAAGCGACTAATAAAATTTTGGTCGACCAAGCTTCTTCTGGTCGACTAACCATTAGTCGACTATTAGGGGGCAGCCCTATCGTAAAGAGAGTCACTTGCTGCCTCCTACTGGCGTAACAATGTAACATGCAAAAAGAGTCAGTGAAAAAATTCCCACCACTAATGCAAGAACTCAACAGCCTGTCTGGAACACACAGACAAGCAGAATGATGTACCGGTATACCGATACATAGCGATATACCGATGTTAGCAATAACCATGATTTTTCAAAAGGTACACAGCGCTAAACTCTCACGTGTAATTTGTTTATTTCATTCCTGACGCCAGAGGGCGCCATTGCACAGGAAGTTCATGAGGGAGACTCATAGGAGTAATAAAACAAATGACTTTCCAGGAAATCCCTTATATGGACAAAGGCATCCAGATATCGCTGTAGCTCAATAAAATGCAGAAAGAAATGTTTGACAGAAAGAAATGTCTGGCTTTGCAAAATTATTCACTGTTTTGAATCACTGAAAATGTCTCAAGCTGGTGATGCCTGCTGGTCATAACATTGTAAATGCAACAAAAATAAAAAATAATGCAAACCCAATGCAAATGTCTCATTGAAAGTATAAATGCAATTAACAAATCATCAAATACTATAAATATTAAATGTCTTTATAACCTGTTCTTTTGTTAATTTGCAGGCCTTGTTTTGTTTGCTTTATGAAGGGCTCGTCTAAACATCTTTAACAGCTACTCCCATATATAGACTTCTATAGAACTACTACTCCCATAAGACTTCTATAGATATCACGATATATCATTACCGTGATCTTTTTCCCCACGATAATCATGTAGTGAAAAATCTGATATCGTGACAGCCCTAACGCAAACAGTTAAAACTACCAGTGCCATTGAATGTCAGCTCAGCCAATCAACTTTGAGGACTCAAACTAATGGTTATATGATATATTGATTTTTAAATTAAAATGACTTCATACAGAAGATCTGTGCAAGTTTTGCATTTAAATGTTTAAATTTGTGCTTTGATACTATTATTTACAAGAATATTTTATTTAAATAAATGTCTATTTTTCAAATTTTTTACGTTTATAAATTACCATCGCAAATTTCATTTGTCTGATGAGGCAGGAATCCCATTTCAACAAGTGTGAAGGTTTATGAACTTTTAAATTAAAGGAGTGATTTATGGTGCAATTGAAATGCAATTTGCATTTAAGGTCTAGTTTATGGCCACTGAGGCCCGTCAAGGCCATTAAATCTCGATAATGAGATTTGCATTATAAAATGAGAAGGATCAAATTCATGATGGCTGTTCTAGGGAGAGATGTGAAATAAAGACCTTCACTCCCCTCTATCATTCCTGATCATCACATATTCAAGTTATTGCAGGACCATTTGCAAAGTCAAAACTGTACAGAGTTAAGATTAAGGAGCCATTACACATTACAACAGCTACTCTGTGTATCTGCATGTGGAATTACAAAGATAAAAACATGATTTGTCTTGCTCAGCCACACTTTTTTTTCTCAACTCTCAGCTACTCTGCTTTCCATTTTGGTTTTCTTTATATGATTTCTGCTTCTGCTTTATGAGAATATTGCATGACAGGCTCATGTTCATGACCTGAACCCTGCCATTCTGACCAGAGTCATCAGTGTTCTTTCATTAATGTAATTTCGGTAATGAATTCTGGGGGTGATCTCACAGTCAGAGCCAATCTAAGGCAGATGGTTTTCATGTTCTTTCTCCTGCCTAGCTTTGTAAATCAATATTAAGCCTTAATTCCCCATGTCTCATACATTTTGCCTCATTAATGGAATCCCATAGTGTGGATAGAATGAAATGGCCAATGCAAATGTCTCTACCAATAAATTATGTTCAGCATTTAAATATGAAAAACATTCAACCGAATTCAAAATCAATTTATGCCATTGTTATATCTGATGAATGTGTTGTGTTGAAGTACTAAATTACATATCTGTATATTAGATAGCATCGCAAATGCTATTGCTCACTTTTTATTACAGATTTGTAGATTTCCTATGGGTCAATTACATATTGTGTCCTTTAAATAAAATTTTAATTAAAGTTTTTTTATTTTAATTTAAAAATATAAAATGTATCTAAATGTAATGTTGTTTACCCATCAAGTAAAAATAATTGTCTTAACATGAATACATATGAGTTTTATAAATACCATGGAATGTTCATTCATATTTTATTATTATTATCATTATTATTATTATTATTATTATTATTGCATTTTGGATGGACACATGTACAGCATTTACCTTGTGGCAGTTTTTTTTTTAAATAAGAATTATAAGAAAAATATTACAAGATTATACAATACTACTTAAAGTTTTCATCTCAAGGTTTTTTAAGTGT
>NW_015627629.1:1794601-1795783 GCF_001515625.1 Sinocyclocheilus rhinocerous
AATGATATCAAAAAAAAAATATATATATATATATATATATATACCCACCCAGCATTTGTGTAGGTAGGCACAATTCAGCTTTTATTTTTTTCAGAAAATGTATTGAATTAATTTTTTTTCTTTTTTGTGTGTGTGTGTTTGCTTACATATTTGTTAGCTTATCATTATAATAATATTACAAAAACTGCATGCTAATAACAGCTCCTTTCTCTTTATCCATAAGGTCAGCTGATCAGGGTATTGTATCTCTAATTTGTCCTGTAAATGATCTGCTACTCTAATGGTCCTAAACAGAAGAAGCCCAGAACCCTGCAGAGGGAAGGACAAGCTAACTACTAATTTATAGAGGGGATTGCTTGTGTCTTAGATAATTATTTTTAATGTCACTCATTACAGCGTCGCTGCGGGGCGAGAACAATATCAACATTCTTTGCTTGGACACAATACCATTACAACAATGTCTTTCAATTAACCTTTCCTCTGTTCTATAATCAGCTCTTTCTGCTGGCCAGGCAAGTGTTGGATTAGAGGAAAGTGACTCGGCATTAATAGACTTTGACATGGAGACAGAAAGATGGTAAGAGTGAAAAAGAGATTTGCAGGCTGAGAGGGCAAGATTATCTTGTTCCAGGCTTGGTGCCATCACTAAACCTTATCCTCTATATCAACCAATTAGATATATCTTGTAGAAGAATTTCAAAGAGGGCGTAGGAACCTTAAAAACAGTGGATACAGAACATCAGCGATGACAATACATCTTTTAACATTTTCTCTTTCTAATATGAAAAGCGTATTAAAATATGAGAATCCCCCTGTGCACAAAGCAATTGCTTACATCCTCAGAAAATAGTGGTTTGATGCAAACAATTCTCACTTTTCACTTCTCAATTCGCCCAAGATCAGACCGATTTATTCTGGTACCATTTATATGAGCTGCTAATCTGAGATTCCATCGTCAGAAAAAGACCTATGCTCCACTAACGACAGAAATTAGGATTTCTTATACAATGTCAATGGACACCAATATTGCTTGGTCACCAACATTCTTTAAAAAAATCTACTTTAAAATATTGCATAAAATATCTCCTTTTTACGGTGACGCATTGCTGCCAAACACATTTTTTTTTTCACTCGGTTATGTCGTAATAACGACATCTTTTCTCGTAATAACGAGATGTTTTC
>NW_015627629.1:1795830-1804060 GCF_001515625.1 Sinocyclocheilus rhinocerous
AATAATAATAATAATAATTATAATTATTATTATTATTATTTCGTTCTGTTTGGCAAACGGGCAAATGAAAATTAAGCTAGATTTTTCGTATTTTTTGTTCGTGGTTTAAAAAATGAGCTTGCTATTTGTGCGTGGGCAGCCCTAAAAACGCCACTTTTTCACTCAGCCTGTCTTTACTGCCTATCCCATCACACAGAATAAGAGTTCATCTCATGTACCGCTCTGCAAATTAGTCACAATAACGTTTCTGTTATTACGAGAAAATATGTCGTTTTAACGAGAAAATATCTCGTTATTACGAGAAAAGATGTCGTTAAAACGACATAACATCTCGTTATTACGACATAATTGCGTGGAAAAAATAATATGTGTGTGGCAGCAATGCGTCACCGTACCTTTTGTTTTCCACAGAAGAAAAACATGTTGTCTTAAATATTAAAATTGAAATTAACGCTAAGGGAAAAATACAGATAAACCGACTAGAGCACCCCCCATTAGAAATACATCACTCTGGTTACATATTATGTGCTCTTGTCTTGTTTGGAACTTTTAGTTTGTAGTTTTGCCTGGTTCCTGTTTCCTGTGTTTCCTTGTTTGTAGGTGTGTTTTGTTATTTAAATATAGCCCTTGTGTTTCACTCATTCTTTGCATGGATGTTTTGTTGGCATGAATGGTTTTGTTGCCCTGGATTCTCTTGTTATAAATATTATTATTATTATTTAAATAAATTACTACACATGGATCTTGCCTTCCCTCATTGTAACTCAGCATAACATTTCTGCAAAATATGGGTACAATAAATTTTTCAGATGACTTGTCCACAGGATTTTTCTCTTTCTTTTTTTTTTTTATTGCAGATGTGGGTTTATTAAACAGCCCAGGGTCATGAAAAAACATGGCTGTGGGTACATTTTTGAAAAATGATATTGTGTTGCTTCACTGCAGTCTACCTCCTCTGTTATGCCATCATGCACTGATAAAGGAGTTTGTGGACGAAGGGGCAAGGGAGGTCAAAGTGAAGACCCCAGATACTGGCCAGCTGGGAGGAGCTTGTGATTTAAAGCTTTTAGCTGACCTGAATCCGAGGCTCTGGTTCCCGTCCGAAATTGCAGCTACCAAACTCAGACCAAACCTTGTGTATTGGTCCTCCTGACTTTGCACTGTGTACATCATAGAGCTCACTGTGCCCTGGGAGGTTGCTCTAGAGGAGGCCTATGAACGTCTCGGGTTACTTGACTGTAACCATGTTCCTTGAAAAAGTGGGAACGAGATGCTACATTTCAATAACGCTTATGAGAACATTCTTTGTGCGACCGGTTGTGAAGCATGTGTCTCAAACACGCCAAGAATTGGCTTAAATAACCTAGGTAGGTGACTTCATTTGATTACATGCACCTGGGTTATAAATAGATGTGAAACGGACACACCTTCTGGTTACATCTTTGTCTGAAAGGACATCCAGGCACGCCTACAGTACGGCATTGAGGTGCAGCATCTCATTCCCGCTTTTTCAGGGAACAGGGTTACAGTCAAGAAACCCAAGACGTTCACTATCAAAAGCTACTCTCGATGCTGTGTTTCAATAATGCTTATGGGAACAAGAATATCAACGCCGCCGCACTGGAAGTGTCTGGACCCCCCAAGGTTGTGTAGTGTGTGTGCACAAACATTGGATAGGTCTCAGACATGACTCTGGGATGTTGACTCAAGGGCATATGAGCCCTGTGTAGCATTGACATCCAAACTGAAGAATCTGACAAAAGTGTGCGGAGAGGACCAGCATGCCGCATCACACACTTAGAGGATACCATAGAGGATGCAAACACCCTGGCTGAATGGGCACTAACTCCTAGAGGCGAAGCTTGACCACGCGCCTCATAGGCTAGGGCAATAGCATTCCTCACCCAATGTGACATTGTTTGTCTAGTGACAGCCCCCCCCCCCCGGTTGCAGCCCCCATAGCAAATGAAAAGCTGCTCCGACTTACATAGTGTGGTGGACGTAAATCTGAAGAGCACGTACTGGACACAGTTGAAGTCTTTATTGCTCCGGTGTCTTGAATGGCGGAGGGCAAAAGGATTCAAGAACGATTGGATGTATGGTTGAGAAGGCAAAATTTCTATGTGAAAGTATGTATCCTTGAAATCGATTGTCACAAACCAATCCCCCAATTGGATTTGAGAAACAATCATTTTAATTGTCACCATTTTGAACTTGTATGTTCTGAGATAGCCATTCACTCTGCGAAGATCTAAAATTGGACACAACCCCCCATCTTTTTTGGGAACCAGAAAATACCGGCTGTAGTAGCCTGACTCTCTGTCTGGTAGGGGAACATGTTCTAGGGCCCCTTTGTACAGCAGAGCCTGCAATTCCTGTGTCAACAAATGCGCTTGTTCCGGTTTCACGGAAGTGGAGACCACGCCATTGAAACGTGGAGGACGATGCACAAACTGAATCCTGTAGCCTTTCTCTACAGTCCTTTCGACCCACAGAGAGATATTTTGCAGTAGCTTCCACGCTGCCAGTTTTTTTTGAAAGGGGCACAAATTTGGACACTTCGCTTTGCTGGGGGGATGTTAGATGTCCGGTGTCCTGAAACATGGCAGGAGGCAGCCGAACATGTAACATTTCGCTGGAGACCGCTGCTCCCCGAAACACCAGTGATGGCGGAGGGTGCCGAGAAGAAGCCCCTAGTTTTTGTTGGAATTTTACGTGCCCCTCCCCGAGGGGACACACCCCCACGGTCCTGGGCGCACCACCCTCAGGACTTCTTCTTTGAGGAGATGATGCTCCTCAGGTCTGGTCTCTTAAAGGCGGTCTGTGGAGTGCGGCGAGCCATTCCCCAGTCTCTGCGAGGAGGCACATGACTCGCCACACTCTCTTTCTGGGCTTCTCATAGAAACCAGACCTGCTCGGGACACAGTGGGGAAGAAACTTCACGAAAGCTTCATCGTAATGCTTCACCTCCCAGAACCTTCTGACGACTTTGTTGACAGAGCCGCCAAATAGGCTGGAAGGCGAGATGGGGGCATCAAGGAGGAATGTCCAGTCCTTCTCCTTGATGTCAATGAGGTTCAGCCACAGGTGCCTCTCTGTGGAGACCATAGCAGCCATTGAACGGCCGATGGTACGGGCCGTCTGCTTAGTCGTACGGAGACACAGGTCTGTGGCCTGGCGAAGTTTGGAAAATGTCGCCTCATCGATACTCCCACTCGTGCTCAAGTCCTACAGCAGGTCAGCCTGGTACGCCTGCAAGATCGCCATGGTGTGCAGGGCAGCACCAGCCTGACCCACTGCTTGGAACGCTTTCCCCACCAGCGAAGATGTCAGTCTGCAAGGCTTGGCGGGGAGCATAGATTTTTTCAAAGAAGGGGAGAGATAGCCCATGAGCGTCTCTTCCACCTGGGGCATCATCACGATGATTTGCATCCACGATGCTCGAATAAATCGACGTTGATGGCACAAAGACATGGGACGAGTAGGGCTTACTCCATGAACGATATAACTCGTCATGGAGATCGCCAAAGAAGGGGAGAGACTGTCACTGAGGTCCCTCCCCCCGGCCACCTGACAGAAATCTGTCATCCAGCTTCGAGCGTTTGGAGGTCTCCTGCAGCCAGTCCAGCTTTAATCTGTCGACTGCCCATGTCACCACCTCGAGTAACTCCTCATATGCTTTATCCTCGCGAGAGGAGTGCTCTGAGGAGGCGATCTCCATCTCCGCAGAGGCAAGAGATGAAGTGTCCTCCGCCCATTCTGAAGAAGTGCGGGACACACCTCCCAATCCAGCTATAGCACGAGAGAAAGGGGCAGACCCGTCTCTCGCGCCTCAGCCAGATCGACATGCAACCCCCAGGATCTTAACGAGGGAGTGGCGGCTCGCTCCTCTTTGAAGAAAGCAAGCCGCATGCGAAACACTTTGATGGGCAAAACGTCACTGTGCTTGCACTCTCCCTCGAGCCCGATCATCCCCCAAACACTTGAAGCAAAACTTATGTGTGTCATCCTCTGAGATGAGCCTCAAACAAGGAGGCACGCATTTCTTCACGGACTCCGACATAGTAATATTTGTTTTCTTTCTTTTAAAGAAAAGATAAACTGCAATGCAGCATGGAGAAAATTCTCTCTCACACACAAAACGATCCTTGAAGACAAAGAAACCTAAATTTGTGTCCGTTTCACATCTATTTATAACCCCTCAGGTGCACGCAATCAAATGATGTCACCTACCGAGGCGTGTTTGACACACATGATTCACAACCGGTCGAACAAAGAATGTTCTCATAAGCGTTATTGAAAAGCAGCATCGAGAGTAGCTTTTGATAGGGTTCTCAAGAACCTTAAGTATGCTGAGCTGGCAGTCAACGCGGAATGACAAGGCTGGAAAGCAAGAAATAAAAAGATATTAAAATTAATTTGCTGAAGCAAGTATGCTAATATTAGCTTGCTTTTATGAGTGTTTAAACTCTTTTATCATGACGTGTTTTATTGGACATATAAGCTCTTCACATCACAAGTGCAATGCTGTATCAAGTGAGCTAGCAAGCAAATTTACTGCCTCAGAAAAGCTATACATGTGGAATGAATTATGTGATGCATACATCAAAATGTATTCGGTTACAGATAATGCGGTATATAAAATAATAAAGTGGTAAGTGTTTTAAGGGCCAAAACAAGAAACCACGCAAAAAGTTTTTATTAGTGTCTTACTGCCTCTAGCGTTCTTTTCCGCTGGAAACTGCAGGGAAATGTATTGGTATGTTTTTGCAGTTTTGCAAAAATGTAGCCAGTGTCATGTATTTCAGAAGAGCCTGGGTTGGAGTAGAGAGAAAGTGAGGAGAGAGGATGTCTTCTGTTACATTACCCAACAGCAATGACTAAAGTAGATGTCCTTCCCACAAAGAGATGAAGTCATAGATTTTCAGAAGTTTGGTGGTGTCCTTTTCCTAATCTGATCAGCAAGACTCCAGGTCATGATGCCACAGACAGCTGGAATCAAATTATTGTCAGTTCCTACCACACTACTGCCCATCAACCCACTTCCTGTCACTCACACACACAACCAAACACAGATGCCCTCTGTCTGGCTAAATAATGTACACATAAGCACCTAGAGAGTTGCCAACCAAGTTGCACTCAATGATTGTGTGCTTGGGTGTCATTATTTTCTTGTGCACTGTAAAGTTGCATTATGATATCTTGTATTTTTGCATACCACTATATATTAATTGTTTGTTTTTGTGTACATGAGTATGTGTGGGTTTGTGGAGCAGTTATTGATAAACCTGAATCAACATCCAAATCTGTGTGTGGCAACACTGGACAGCTGACTGATACTTATTAGCAAACATCTAACAGAGCTGTAAAAAGAAAACTGGTGTAAAGTATGTTAGTAAAGCTACAGATTAAATTATCTAAATGTATGCTTCCTGACCTGGACTGCTTTAAAATTGGTTTAGAAAACAGAGCTCAGGCAATCAGCAGCTTGAAGTATGATGCTTTCATGAATGTTTTTTGTTTTTTTTTCTCCAGTAGACCTGTATCAAGTTTATCACATCATAGAAGGATTTCCTCTATAAAAATGCAGTGATCACAATATGTATTTGGACACTTAATATGCACTTAAATATATTATAATCACTTAAATTTTAACATGCAGTATGTTCTGCTGTTTGTGGAGAAGCTCATTATTTAAAAAATCCCATCACTGGATCTGTTTTTTTTCTTTTCTTTTACTTGTATCTCATTCAGAAAAATTTACAAATCTTTAATTCATTTCATTAATTTGAGCATTTCAATTAAAAATAGTGCTTTCAAATGATTAATTATGATTAATTTCATCCAAAATAAAAAATTATGTTTACAAAATATGTGTGTACTGTGTATATTTATTATTTATGTATAAATACACAAACATACATGTATATATTTAAAAAAATAATCAAATATATAATCAAATAATCAAATATAATTTATATTATATATACATATCAATATTTTATATATAAACAAAACATATTTTTCTTAAATATATACATGCATGTGTGTGTATGTATACATAATAAATATACACAGTACACACACATATATTATGTAAACAAAAACTTTTATTTTGGATGCGATTAATCATTTGACAGCACTAATTAAAATATTAAATTTTTAATAACAAAATTCCCACAACATGTCTACTTTCAAATGAATTTGTACAATTTGTATGGAAAAATAAAATTTTCATCCCATGCTTGTATTAGAACCATGTTTTCAGTTTTACAAGCATGTGTTGCTAACTTGCATAAACTCAATTCAATTTTGTAATGCAAAGAAATAATACAATTTTATATAATCTCTGATTTATATTAAACCTAACAACTCTCATTGCTTTGTCCACTACATATGACCTAAATTAAGCCTCACTGACCAGCATCTTATTGCAGCATCTACCTCTGTGATTGTGAGCACTATAAAAAAAAGCATTCTATTGATCAACATTAGATTGCAAAAAAAAAATTATTTATTTTGTAATTTCAAGATTTTGTGTGGTTTAAAAATTACATTTCCTAGTTTGATCATGAACAATAGACATGCTAGTATTCAACATAATTTTCACTGCGATAAGTACTATAAGTACGATAGATATTGAAAGTAATGCATTCCCCTGATCTTGATGTCTGATAACTTTTCTGATAATCAGCTTCCAGACATTCTAGATATTAAAAAGGGACTTATGAATGAGCTGTTGCACATCCAAGATTCTTAAATGTATCCTAAGGGTAGCATTTTCTCATAATAAATATATCAAACACAGAAATTAGCTTGTTTCAACTCAAAATGAGTTTCTGCAGCACCTGTTATTTACAATTACCTGAAACATGAAAATCAAAGACTGCACAAGAGCACATTCATTTTAATACAATGCATTTGATATTTTGCATTGCATTCTTTTTTGCATTTTATTACAAACATTTTTACTTATGAAACTTATGCATTTGAAACTGTCCTTGAACACCCTCAAATTCCTGGAAAAATCAATACGTGCATTTTGTGTGTTGTGTAACTTTACGTGGAGCTGGGAGGGAATCAAGAAAAGAGGGTTCGGGGGGTGGGGTCACTCTACGATATAAAACAGGGGTTGCCAATCATCTTCACTAAATTTGCCTTCTGAGCTGCATACAGAAAGACAACCCTACACATCTACAGACATGACGACGGTTGTGTTGAAAATGCTGTGCATTCTGCTCTTTGCGGTGTTCATCTCTGCTCAAGTCATGCCCATGACTGACTTCGACCTGGAAAAGGTGAAAAAAAAATTGCATTTACCTTGCAGTTTTACCATAAAATAATATAAATTGAGGTATCTTGATATTGTCAGGGAGTTTTGGGGAATTCCTCATGTTAAGTTTGGCTAAAATAGTTCTAGACGCGTTATGTTCACATTTTCCAATAAACTCTGCAGATGGGAGGAAAGTGGTATCTTGTTGGCTTTGCTACAAATGCAAAAAGGTTTGTGACACATCACAAGGCTGACATGAAGATGGCAACTGCCGTAATGGTGCCTACTGAAGATGGAGACCTTGACATCAGTTACGGTCATCTAAAGTAAGCTTAAATAAACTTAAGTTAGCTTTGTTGTACTGTTAAAGGAGAATAGTTTTGATGAATTTTCTCATAATTTGTAATTCAAGTGGCAGTCGTGCCCTAATGGTTTGAGAGTTCGACTTGTAACCCAAAGTGAGTGTGTGTGTGTGTGCACTTGGATGGGTTAAATGCAGAGCACAAATTCTGAGTATGGGACACCATACTTGGCTACACGTCAAGTCATTTTCACTTTAACTTTCATAATTACAAAATAATGAATTTTAATTGCTTAACTTGTTTCTTAGGAGTGATGGTTCCTGCTTCAGGATGCATCATCTTGCCAAGAAAACTGAGATTACTGGACGCTTTGTCTTCGACAACGAGCGTAAGTCTCTTGGTTTTTGTTTTTATGCATTGCTTTTTATAATCAAACGCCTATTTCTTGTAGCATTTGGACCAATCAGACAGACAACTATTTGTTATATTTAACAAATAATATCTAACGCCCCCTCACCTAACCAAAGGGCCAACTATGAGGGTCTATGGACCCTTCCCCCGAAATGCAACTAACACCTCAAAAGGGCAGAACAGGCCTCTGGTTCCATGGCAACCAAAGACAAACCATCTGATAACACTAGTTTTATTGCTCCAA
>NW_015627629.1:1804425-1805046 GCF_001515625.1 Sinocyclocheilus rhinocerous
TTTTATGCATGCTTATGATAGAACCACTCATTCATGTAAACTTACATATACCATTTGTAAGTTTGGTCTCTATGAACTCGTCTTCGGAAGATCGAATTGAGAGTGTATATTATATGTTTATACCTATGCAACATATTAGTGTTCTAAGAACCTTTAGTAATTTTGCATCAACACCCAATGAGTTCTGTATGCAAATTACCATGCTTTCACACAAAGGGTCGTAAAACTCTCCAGTATTTCCAACCTCCCGCTTGGAATTTCAGCCTTTCTCATTGGACAAGCCCATCCTGAGAGGCGTGAATCTTCTCAGACCTTAAAAGGCTCACGCACAGTTCCGCCCATGTCTTATTCTGCTAAGTACTTCTGCTAAGGCTTCTGCTAAGTTTTCTATTAAATCTTCTGATGGCTGCCCGTGTGGAGAGCCTGAGCTGGTGCGGGCGTGCCCGGTGGGCTCTAACACATAGCCTTTCAGTCAGCGGTTCTGTTAGATTCTGAGAAGATGAGGATGTGATCTAGAACGCTTCTGCAACTCTTAAGGCTTCACCAGGCTTCGGCCTAGTCTTTCCACTTCAAGAACCTCTGACTCAAACTGGTTCTTTTTCATCAACCAACTTCAGCAAA
>NW_015627629.1:1805180-1805359 GCF_001515625.1 Sinocyclocheilus rhinocerous
CTCCTCTTCCTTTTCCCTCCTCTACTTCACTTCCTCAGAGATTGAACCTGTTGTGAACCATTAGTAAGTTCTGAGTGATAATTTGAGAATAAGAGCAGTCTTAAGTCATCAATCAGAACTCTGCTTACGCCCTTTTCAGCAAACATATGCTGACCCAAACCTATCTTAGCATTCTGTCA
>NW_015627629.1:1809342-1824050 GCF_001515625.1 Sinocyclocheilus rhinocerous
TAAGTGTTTATGTAGTATGTTAGACTAGTTTAAGTGTTTATGTAGTTAATACAGTCTTACTTGTATCACACTTGACGTTGTTCATTGTTTGCTCATAACTGGAGTCCCTAATCATGCAGATGTTTGCTACATGCTCTGAGTAGTATTGTACAGTAAGAAAGTTATTTGCCTTAACCAGGAAATTCATGTTCTTAGAATTTACAGACAGTTGACACTGAGATGTCAAGTAAATACTTACAGCGGATCTAAATATTTATAATTAAGTATAACTAGTTATAATTAATTATTCATATTTCCCCTTTGAGCTGATTCACTACCTTCTTTAGCCTAAATGTGTCTGATTCTATCCGTTTGGGGAAATTCCAATTATATGCATGTGGTCAATGGCAAATTTGATGAGTATGCTCTTGTTCACACCATCAAGACCCAGGGAGGGGAATCTGAGATTCTCAGCAAACTCCACAGTAAGAGCTTGCTATATATGGCTAAATTACACAATATAGCTGTAATGTTTTCATGAAAAAATTCTAAACAGTCTCTGAATGTGTCATGGTTTCAGCTCGTACCACAAAAATAACTGATGACTTGAAGGAGAAGTTTAAGCAGTTCCGCCTGGACACCGGCATCCTTGAGGAAAACATTGCCATATTGCCAATGAATGGTATATTTTATCGATCCTCATGCTCACTCATAAAATAACTGAATTTTTCACTAACTTACTTAATACTGTTTTACAGGAGAATGCTCAGATGCTAAAGTATCTCATCCATCAAAGAAAATCTAAAACAAATTCATGTAAATTCATGTTCAAATTTTGTAAGGATGGAAACTCAGCCTTAAATTATTTTCATTCTACTCATGTGATAATAAATTAATTTGCTCCAGTGCTTCTCCCAATTAAATCTCAAGCAGCACCTTATTGTAGGAGATTGCAAAGTGTAGCATTTCTGAATTTTGTGTCCGTTATGTCACACGTCACACGTGTAAATACTTTTTTATGAACATTGATTTAATTTTTTTCGGTTCACAAATGACAAAATGTTGATGTGTTACACTGAAATGATACATTTCCAATTAATTTCCATTTAAAAGAATAATAAACCTTTTTGCACACAAAATACTGTTCATTCTGTATTTATTTTCAAATAATGATGAATATTTCAAAGTCTGTTGTAAGTGACACACTTCTCGCTGCCATATATGTGATCAATGTCTGTGACAAAACAACAGCTCAAGTTTAAGCAAGTTTAGTCTTACAGCTCAAGTTTAATCTAAATCACTCAATGTAGACAGACGATATGACACTTTTTCATTATTAAAACATCGCCTCACCATGGCAAATGATGTTTGCAATATCAGTGGCTTCAAAGGCTTGGCATGATGATGATCACATTTCTGTTGGGCACAGCTAATGAATGCCAATTTGAAAGTTTTCTGAGAAGCATATATGTACAGATATGTACATGTATGTGCAAAACATGCAAGTTTATATACAATGCAATAGGGGGGAAGTTTATATACAATGCAATAGGGGTGGGGTCCAGGGGTGGGGTCCCCCCCCCCACCACCACCACCACACACACACACACACACACACGCACAAAAAAAAACAGCTGAATGTGTGTTATTGTGTGTTATTGTCATTGAGATGCCCTTGTCTGCAAATAAAATAAAAAGGTTTGTAATGATAAATGGCCATATGGTGCATTTTTATGTGAGTCTCACCTTCCTCCAGCCACATTAGTGTAGATAGAATGATCCATAATATAATGTAAGCCCACCATGCCATGATACAATGTTTTATTCAGTATCATCTGTTTGTGGTCAGGATTTGTGCAGTTAAATAAAATGTTTTAGGAGGGAGTGAAGGTTTTTAATATAATGGATTCTTGTGAAGAGTGTGAATGCGATAGCACTGATATCTACACTGGGTCTTTACTGGTGCATTCAGACTGGCCGGGAGGAAATAAATCAAAAGATGGATGCCACGTCAGGAGACATCATATTCACTTCTCAAGAAAAATGTGAGAGATATGATGATGCTTCAGTGTAAAGGATAATTGGGAAGAGGTTTATGGTCCATTTGTGAGGAGAAGGAGTGTATCCACTCAAATGTTTCAGAAAATTACAAAAATGAAATCTCTCTTCCCCCACAGTTCAAGGTTAGTACTATGTTAGTATTAGCATTGTATAACTTGGACAAAACTTCATTTTGGCTTACTCAACATATAGTTTGGTTCAGTGTTTTCAAAGTTTGTCTAAAATTTAGGGTAACACTTTAGATTACAGCCCGCAATTTACAGCGTAATAAACAGAATTTACAGCATATCTTTTTTGTAATTATAGTGTACCTATACAGTACCTCCATGTAGGTATAAGGGAATAATACACAATGTTTGGGGAACACAGGGGTAACAACCTGGAAAATTACAAATTATTTATACTGTAAATATTTTGAAACGAAGGGGTACCTAATATTATGTGGTATTTATGACCTACTGTGCTAAACAACAATCTAATATTTGCAAGCGATTTAGCAAAAACATACACTGTGTACCTTTTAATAGCAGCCTACACATAAAAAAACGCTGGGATATTGTTTCAATTCAAACACTCAGTTGAGACTGTTGGGTAAGAAAACTGGGTTGATTTGACCCAATTTGGATTGATAATAGTAAAAGTAACCCACCGGTGCTGGGTTAAGACTGTGGAGGACTTGAAAGAGAGCATGCAGCATGTCACGCAAGTTCAAACGCAAGCGGTTCTGTGTGTGCTGATATCCGTGTTTGTGGTTCTTAAGACAGGAATACGTGTGGAAAATAGAAGAAAGCTGATCGAAGCGCAGATGACAACTTTGAAACTGTCTGGAGTGTGTTCGTTTAAAACTGGACCAGTGAATGTGATGAGCGGGAACTGAAACAGCTGGAATGGCGCTTGGGACGAATCTATCGTGTTTGTGGCGCTTATGACAGAAATATGTGTGGAAAATGGAAGAAAAGTAATCAAAGCAAAGTGGATATGGCGCTTGAGGACTGTGGACAAAATGGTAAAATCAAAGACGTAAAATCCTGTCGATTCACTATAATTTGTTCTTAAACCTAAGTTATTCAGTATTAAACGTTTCAAAATAATTTTGTTTTAACTGTATAAGCTGTATAAGTATGGAGTTGCTTTTTCCTGGACTTATCATGTAGGCCTACTCCAGATAACAAGACCTTTTGGGCCAAATGTGGCTGATAGCTGTCACATTTGGCCTAGGTATGGCATGGCTGAGCACATATGGGCCAAACTTTCACCATATACTGTATATGTTTTGCCATGGCTTTAGAATTGGAGGGAATTTTCTTTTGGATGACTATTTGTATTGAGGAATATGGCCCAGATGACAGCACACAACTGAGAACCATATGTGGCTTGGCTATGCACACCATGGAATATGTTAACTTATGGTTAACATGTGGCTTTTATTTGGAAAAAACACACATAACCTGCTATAGTCATGTGTGGCAGGTTTGTGGCAGTCCACATCTCAGCCCATTCAACAATGCATTCAAATATGTCCGTTATTTCTCGCTCTGCTCCCTCTTTACAACAGCAGTCTTTGCCCAGACACACTCTTATCTTCAGGTAAGGTGTTTTAAATGTTTTGGTGTTTTAAGTGTGTTTTAGGGGTGTAATGGTGCATCTTCTGTCCAATAATCGCAACAAGCTTTGTGTTTTGTTATTTCCAATAAGAAACAAAGTCTCATCTTTAAAATTATGTCTATTTTATCAGGAAATTCAATCAATAAATGTTGTTTTTACGCTCTTTGATGTAGCGTGACAAACCGCTGTAAGTGCAAGTACAAGCGGCAGCGCAGTACATATTTTCGTTCGCTTATATTTTTGTCAATTCCTGGTGTAATATAGGTTCACCTTTTATTATCTGTTGCCTGTGTGGTTACTGTTGTCATATTGTGTGTGATTTTAATTTAAAACCCCTTTTTGGGTTAATTTAAACCCAGCATTATAGTAAATTTCAAACAATATTTGCATTAAATAAAACAGCCCACCATGTTATTATATTGCCTGGTAAACAACAATCGTTTTGGAGCAATGTGTTGTAGCCACTTACCCTGTAACTACATGGAACAAGGAGGGAACAAGCACCAGCAGAATATGTAGCCTGTGGTTAAAAAATACCTAGGCTTATAATCAGGGGTGTGAAGTAACGAATTACAAATACTCACGTTACAGTAATTAAGTAGTTTTTATCAGTAATTGTACTTTTCTGAGTAGTTTAAAAATTGTGTACTTTTACTTTTACTTACTGTTTCCGTGCTTTTTTAATGTATTTTATAGAGTTGGCAGTCAAAATTAAAACTGCTGGATGAAAGATATTCTTCATTCTTTATTTGAGTATATTTTTTCAGTACTCTTTCCACCACTGCTTATAATATAATACCAATGTATTATTATAAAAAGTGTATCTTCTTGCTAAATCACTCCCAAACGTAAGATTGTTGTTTAGCATAGTAGGTCATACATACCAGGTAACATTAGAATAGGTACTCCTTAGTTTCAAAATACAAGTATAAATAATTTGTAATTTTCCAGGTTGTTACCCCTTTGTTCCCCAATCTTTGCATATTATTTCCTTATACCTACATAGAGGTACTGTATAGGTTCACTATAATTACAAAAAAGTTACGCTGTAAATTCTGTTTACTTATGCTGTAAATTGCGGGCTGTAATCTAAAGTGTTACCAAATTTAGAATCTTAAGATAAGTAAACAGTCTTTCATTATTCCAAACCACAAAATGTGTACTGGTGGGAAACAAATCTTTCCAAAGTTCTGAATCAACTGAAGCAATTCAACTGAAGTTTCGAAGCACTCAAAACATTGCAAATGGGCGACAACTGAAGGTCAATTTAATGACAACCAAACAAACCAAACATGTAAAATGACTTTTGCAAATGCAAATGTTTTAATTAAAGTGTAATTTAATAAAATCTGTTAAGTGTTATGAAAAATAATTAAATACCATTAAATATGGAGGTTCTGTAAAATTTGTGTTTTATTAAAGTCCTTGTTTTGTGCGTTATTGGACAGGGCAAACTAGGAAAATTAGAAACAATTAACTATCATTCTCCTTTTTTTATATTATACACGCATAATTATTAAAATTCATTAAATTAATTACAAATGAACCTACATAATAAAACTGACCCAAGGGTTCACCAGATCAACACCATCTAGTGGCACACCATCAAAATTTTGAAATGTTTCGAAACTGGTTTGAAACAGTATGATTTAACAAAGCCCTGTCTGCTAAAATCACATGACTTGGCGAGTTTGATACACGCTCTGAACCACTGATTCAAAAACAAAAGTTTTGTAATTGATCCAAAGCTTCATGAAGCATTGTTTCAAAAGCTCCCACCACTAGTTGCATGGTCTGCATTTATAGGTTCTTAAATCAAGCAATCATGAATAAGGTTTGAATCGTCTGATGTTTTGCAAGTTATGTGTAAGATGCAAGGATTTAACTAAGCATATAAGCAAAGCTAGCATAAAAATACACATTTTGAATCAATAACAACAGCAGAGATAGGAAGACAACTTTGCTTTCAGAATACATCCAAGCATTGCAAGCATTGCTTGTAAAACATGCATCATACTCAAACTAATAGAGAAAGCAACAAGATTCATGCAGCATAAATCTGTATGTATTTGCATTGTGGCATTTAAGCTATGCTAAGTGTTAAATGTGCTTTTGCATGCAAAGTTACAATCTCTAGTAACCAAATCATGCGTTTTGGGAGGAAAAGCACAATAATTTAAGAACAATAATCTGGAGACTGATGTTTCTGAGACAGAATGTGCCGTTTACACATTACCTTGTAGTTTGTTGGTTGTTTGCATTGAGTCAACATGACTTCTCTTTTGGACTTCTCTCAGAACACTGTGTTAAATTAAATAAATAAAAATGATTATTTTCTCCTATCTTCTATCAGCTTGCAATGTAATATTTTAGTTACAGGCACACAGTGTGCTTTATTAACAAGGTAAGTTTGAGCAATTTCGCCACAGGCACACATAACTCGTTTAGGTCAATATATAAAAGGTATAGCACTAATAACTCTGAGCTTCAGTAACCCATGTACACATAAGTCATGCCACTAGTTTTTAAACTATATGCTCAAGCAACCAGTATCTGTTGTATTGTATTGTATTTATTGGCAGTAGCAAGTCCATGCTTAACATGTTAAAACTATTCAGAGAGTTGTCATGATTGAAATGCATAGTTCAGTCAGGAAACTCTAGATGGTGCAGGCTGATAGGTCCTTTACATAGAATCTGCTAGCAATCATATCTGTTTATACACTTACTTGCCTCTTCTGATTCTGCAGCTAATGATGCCCTCCACCTCCCCAGCTCCACCTGTCTAGATAAGATATGGGATTAATGTATGTGTATCTATTGGCAGTAGCAAGTCTCTGTACTTGCTTTGCAGCAGCAGTAGCATGTATAGCAAATCTAGTTTATCAAGCCAAAATACATTAACATATCCCTGAATCATATCAATTAACATGCTAAAACTATTCAGAGAGTTGCCATGATTTAAAAGGGGTACTTGACCTCTGGTGTAAACATATTAATTCTTCTTATGGTTAAATAAAACGGTCTTTCTGGTAAATTGAAAACTGGCTCAGTATACAGTCTTTATTACCTGGCTATTTCACTGCTATATATGGAACAAAAGAAATAATTTATGTTTTTGCATCTTCACATTCCAAGAAATGTCCTTCAAGGATTGGAAGAAGGTTATGAGAATGAACACCACCACAGATAACAATCAAGGTATATTTGAAAATCTTGTTTGGTTGTAGAGGATTTTTTTTTTAATGTGATAGGACTGGTTTTCAAAACATTTCAAAACTTCCGTAATGTTGAGTTTTTTTAATTTTTTATATATAATGGATGAAAAAAGGCACAACCTTCATGGTAACTGGGAGATATATTTTTGAAATACCTTAAAACCTTTTAATAAATGATGTTATATTAAATTAAGTTATATTTTAAAAAAATATGTATAAAAAATCTACAGTTGCTGTATTTGTAATACTATTGATTGATTGATTGATTGATTGATTGTATTGTATGTACTATACATTATGTTGATGCTATTTTTGGTGACTAGGTTGTAAAGAAAACAGTTGTTTTAAAGAAATTACTCTTTTGTGTTTAACAGACAAAATGACAGCATGTGGGTTTGGAATGACATGGCCAATTAAATAATGACATAATTTTTATTCTTGGGTTAACTAATTTGGAAACATATCCAACCTTCCATCTATTCTCCAAACTGCTTGTCCTATGTAGGATTGAAGGGATGCTTGAGACTATGGAAACTTTCTATTGGTCCCTTATAAATAAATAGAAAAAAAGAGATGCCTTCAGACTGAAATACCATAGGCTGTACGTACCAGCATAACTGACCCTCCATCATAAAGATAAGACTGTCTTCCGTTTTACTGCACAGCCTTCTATTCAAAACAGGCTTGTGCTTGATTACTCTGTTCAGAACTAAACATGAATGGTTGGAGCACTTTTATGCCCCATGTCATTTTGACTTACAGTCCTATTCCGGCTCATTATTGCTGCCTGCTGGGAATGCTTTTTAGGCTATTGTCAGAGCATTACTGGCATTGTGAATTGTCCAGACAGGACAATAGCTTTCAGACATGCAAATGGTATGTTTGTCATATGTAGCATAAAATGTCTCACTTGTTAAGGCTGTATTAGAGCATAAAAGCAACCCTGCAGAAACAGACAAGTACAAATTAATGATCTAAAAAAATGTACTCATTGTTTTCACATATCTGTCCCATACTGACATAAATCTGGTATCCATATTAGTGCAAACATTTTTCATAATAGTCAGCAATATAGTATTGTATAATTTGTTGTATTCAAATTAACAAAGAGTTGATTGCATTTAATTAGTTTTTTTGTTTCTCTTGGGCTCTTGAGAAAAAGGAATGGGAACAGGATATGATGCATGCCAGAATCAAACCTGCATCACCAATACAAGCACAAGGGCTCAACATATTTCTATGTATGTGCATTAATCAATGTTCCATGGCTCAAATATATTTATCGTTTGAATACTAATCCATTGGTGTTTACGAGTACAAATAATACAAATACTACTTTTATTTCTACATAATGTTCCTTTTAAGGGTTTTGAAGTTCAGGCCATTTTCTGAATGCCACCACTGAGAATATAAATTGTTTAGAACTGATGATCTGGTCTCTCTCAGGGTTTAGACCGCATCACGGCACTGCTTAAGCACACGCTTCAAATGAATCCTCTTCTGCCCTCTTCAGGACTGATGGCAATATTAGAGGTGCTCAAAGAAAATCAATTTCAGCTGAAGGTGCTGCACTGTCACATTCCATTATATTGGAACTAAGAAGAGCACATGTCCAGTTACATTTCAGAGTGTGAATTATGTATTTTCACTTCACTTTGGTTAAAGGCCTTTCGGATCCACAACTTTGATCTCTCCTGCCAAGTACTGTACTAACAACTAAATGTTTTTTTTTTTATTTGATCCGTTTTTGCCCCATACCACCCCGTCAGTCAAGCTCTAGGCCATTACTCTTCTGTTAAAAATAGGAAGTTGAAGACTGAAATGAGTTACTGGCATTCTCTGACTTCACTTTTCACAAGAATGACACCAGTCTGGTTATTCCCACAACATAGGTGAGGGTTCCCATGGGACCTGCGGCAAATTACATGTTTTCCTCTGTGCCATTACAGTCACATATGGCTGAAAAAGCTGGATATTTCCACCACCTGCCTTCTACCTCTAGAGCAGGGTTCAAGAAAATAGTGTGGTTGCTAGTGCACATGATTTCTCACGGCTGAAAGTCGTTTCTATCTATCTGTATTGCCAGAGACCCACATTAATAGTGTAAAAAAAAAATGTTTTTCTATAATGCACATTCCACTCAGTTGATAGCCTCGGGTGACCTTAGAAGAGGAATGCAATTACAGGGGAGAGGTAACGCTCTATTGTTCCTGAAGGCTCTCTCTGTCCCTTATGCTCAGCGTGAGGTTAAGTGTAGCCTATACATGTTCTTTCATTTTATTGTTCTGCTTAGGTCTCTGATACATTAGAGTAGTAAAATCACCCTGTACTTTTACATTCTACAGAGTAAGAAGTATAAAATATCTATCACTATCCCTCATATAAGAATAATAAACCAGATTTTGACATTTTCTAAAAAAGATGTGAGTGCTGTTTGTTTATGCGAAACCTGTTCTGACTGGTTAACAAGACACTGCTTCTTACTCGAATGTTAAGGTTTTCTGGGATGTATATATTTTTTTAATATTCAAAAACTAAAATAAGTTTTGTCTCAGCTTCCCTATCCCGTTGGCTTTGTCAGGAACTGTGTCGGAGGGAACGAAGCGGAGACGTGGATAAAGGAACAGTCTTTAATATAATCCAAACACAGGGGAAATCCACACAAGGAATGGCTGGTGACACACGAACATGACGTATTGAGACCCAACAAAGACAGACAGCACAGACTGGGACAGCACAGGATCCAGAGGGCCAAGGCAGAGCAGATGGCTCAGGCGACCGAGGTGGAGGCGGGGATACGGAAGGCCGCGGTGGAGCCGGTGCGACAGAGGACAGAGGTGGAGCTGAAGGGAAGGAGGAGCCTGACAGAGCCGGAGGGAAGGAGGGATGAGGCTCAGCCGGAGGAGTGGAGTCCCGAGGCGACGGATGGTCGACGACAGACCAAGGCGGAGCCGGAGGGACGAGGGAGCCTGGCGGAGCCAGTGGACTGCCAGGCCACGGCGGAGAGAAGGGAGCTAGGAGCCATGGTGGAGCCGCTGGGTCGACGGGCCGAGGCGGAGTCTGGGACTCAGAGGCTGGAGGCGGAGGCAAGGGATTCTCCAGCCATGCCGATGATGGAAACTGGCAGACCCAGATCAAGGAACAGTCTTTAATATAATCCAAACACAAGGGAAATCCACACAAGGAATGGCTGGTGACACACGAGCATGACGTATTGAGACCCGACAAAGACAGACAGCACAGACTGGAGCTTAAAAGCACGGGGAAATGAGGACAATTAACAAGACACACCTGAACTAAATGACATGATTAACAAGAGGGAAAACTAGGTCACGGAGATCACATGGGGAGAGAAACACACACAGACAGTCCAGGGATGTGACAGGCTTCCTGTAGTTAACTGGCTTTTTTCTCTTAGCATCTTTTTATCTTTCTAATGTCCCATAATGTCCTTTCAGCTTCATTATATCCACTCAGCTTCCTTTTTAGTTTTAGTTTAGTTCATTTGCACAATAATAAAATATATACAATAAATACAAAACAAAAAAGTACAATCCATATACTGTGCAGGGAGAGGCAGAAAACCCCAAAGGGCTTATTTAGAGCCTCCATCTAAACAATAAAGAAAACAAAAACAACTAATGAAATTAAGGAAAAAGCTAAATTACAATAACAAATATGTAAATGTAAATGACTGCAAACTAATTACAACATATGTCAAAAGCCCAGAGATAATGTACTTCAAAAACTAACCTTATATGGTACATAAAATGCATAAAGAAAAAGAAAAAAATTACACACAATTACAAAGCAGCACTAAAATGATCCTTTATACATCTTTTATAACATGTTAAATAAGAACATTGTTTTGCTAGATGGGATGTGTCACGGTCACTCGGGGAGGAAGGAATGAAGAGATAAAGGAGAACACTTCAACTGGGATTTAATTCAAATAAACAAAGGTTTACACACACAGGAAAGCTGGGATGACATTTAACAGCAGACGGGAAACACAGGATTTAAATGAACACACACCAATGGGACACACCTGGGAGCAAATGAACTAATTAATCAAACACAGCTGGACACAAATGATAACCGATGAGGACAGGACACAGGAAGAACGAAATAAGGGCAAACAGGAACATACACGTGACAGATCGCCCCCCTCCCGGACGGCGCGTCCCGCGCCATAACAGTACCATCGGGGAGGGGGGGCGGGTGACAAGGGAAGCCTCCAGGGCGGGTCAGGAGGCCATGGAGGAGCAGGCAGTTAAGGTTGCCATGGCGGAGCTGGTAGCTCATGGGGCCATGGCGGAGCAGGCAGTTCAGGTTGCCATGGCGGATCAGGGAACTCAGGAGGCCATGGCGGATCGGGGACTCAGGAGGCCAAAGCGGATCAGGGGACTCAGAGGCCAAGGCGGATCAGGGGACTCAGGAGGCCAAGGCGGATCAGGAGACTCAGAAGGCCATGGCGGATCCTCCGTGGCCTTAGCTGGCTCGGCCACGGGTATATGCCACCCCCCATTTTCTTGGGGAAAACTAGGAATCCTGGGGGGCGCTCTGGAGGAGCGGGCACTTGAGAGGGCTCTCCTCCGTGGCCTTAGCTGGCTCGGCCACGGGTATATGCCACCCCCCATTTTCTTGGGGAAAACTAGGAATCCTGGGGGGCACTTGAGAGCGCTCTGGAGGGGATTCAGGGACTGGAGCCCTCCTTGGGCTAAGCATGGGACAGGAGCCTTCACTGGGCTAAACTCGGGGACAGGAACCCTCACTGGGCTAAACTCAGGAACAGGAGCCCTCTGTGGGCTATACTCGGGAACTAGAGCCCTCCCTGGGCTTAACTGGGGATCTGGAGCCCTTCTTGGGCTAAACTGGGAATCAGGAGCCCTCCCTGGGCTTAACTGGAGATCCGGAGCCCTTCCTGGGCTGAACTGAAGACACTGGAGCGAGCTCTGGGCGGGAGTGAGCCACGACCGACGGGCTTGACTTTGAAGTGGCCAGCGGGCTTGCCACAGGAACAGCGTCACGAGGGTTTCCCCCTCGAGGGAGCTGGTGAGGGCGAGCGGCACGAAAGCCCTCGCGTAGCTGGCAGGGTCGGGGTTCGCCTGAGCCACGGCGATGAACATTGCTCGTTCCTCCATAATCTCGGGGGAAAAACAATCGGAAAACAAAAGCACTTTGAAAACCCGGAAAATAAACGCGGGGAGAGGCGCCGCTCACTTTTCTGTATGGGTCTGCTATGGGTCTCACCAATGGGACACACCTGGGAGTAAATGAACTAATTAATCAAACACAGCTGGACACAAATGATAACCAATGAGGACAGGACACAGGAAGGATGACCCATCCCATAGTTTAATACCCCTAAATCTTATCAAGTATTGACCTCAACTAGTGAGAATTTTACGAAGTTGAATATCCGAAAATTTACAAGATAAGTGACAGTGAACCTGTGAATTTACTTTAATAAAATACATTCTAAATTGCTCTGGAATGTTACCCTCACTTGAATATATCTTATACATGAAAACACGTATTTGAAAATTTTTTATATCATAAATAGTAAGAACCTGAATTTTCTGAAATAGAGAAACAGATGAAGTATATACATTTGATCGGGTTGCAATCCTAAAAAAATGCTTCTGAAGGATTAAAATATTTTTTTGAATAGTAGTAGGAAAATACTCGTCCAAACTATATTACATTATGAAAGACACAAATAAATTAAACTATAATAAAGCATAAGACATTCTGTAGAAACAAGATGCCTAACCCTCCTTATTATACCGGTAGATTTCAGCATTTTACCGCTCATGTAATCAGCTTGTTCCCTCCAACTCAAAGTCTCATCAACAAAAACTTTGTGTCATCAGCAAACATTACTGGAGTAAGAATATATGAAACATTCAACAAGTCATTTATATAAATAAGAAATAGTGGTTACACTTTATTTTAAGGTGTCCTTGTTACAGTGTAATTATACATTTAAGTACTGAGTAATATTAATTAACTACATGCACTTACTATATGGTTAGGTTATGATTAGGGTTGGGGTAGGGTTACTTGCATGTAATTATGCATAATTAATTGTTATTATAATAGTAAGTACATGTAACATGTGTAACAAGGACACCTTAAAATAAAGTGTTCCCGAAATAGTTATATGTAAAATCATGAAATCCATATTTATACAACTTAATGCTACAAGTAAATTCTTGAATTCTTGAAGTGCAAGGGTAACCTAGTCAGTCAGGTGAAGCAAAGCCATACAAATAAAGTTTTTTTTTTTTCTGGAATCCATACTGATGTTTGTAAAGAATAGAATTTGAATCTAAAAAAGAAAACAATCAGTTTATATACTATTTTTTCTATTTGTTTTTATTTTTATTATTTTTTTATTTTTTGAGAAACATGGCAAAATAGAAAAACATTGTGGATCATCTGCTTTAAACATTGGAATAACTTTAGCTATTAGCTTCTGGTACAATGACTGTTTTCAGAGAAAGAGAAAAAAATGTGATCAAGTGGCTGCAAAATTTAACATTTCACATGTATGACAAGAAATACAGAAATATTATCATGACCAGGCCAGCTGAAGATAATTTTATCATTATGCAATTTTTGTAACCTTATAACATCTTTTTTACAAGTAACCATCCGGAGCAAAAAAAATGATTATGGTAATAGGCGTTTTGTTTCCGACACGCATTGCATACGGAAAGACCAATCACAACAGACTTGGCCAGCTGACCAATCAGAGCGGAGTAGGCTTATGGAAGGGAGGAGATTACAGACCTTAATCTCAGAACTGCTTCGAACTAATCGTTTCGAAATCACTGAAAAATTATTCTAATATTAAATGTATATTCTGAGAAAATTACAATGTTTTCTGACCTTAGATGCATTTAAACCTGTTGTAGGGGACTCCAACACAATATTAGGACACTTTAAAATACCATATGACCTGCTCTTTAAAAATGTCTCTAGAATTTTCAATTAACCATGTTTCAGATAAAGCAATAATAGAAAACTGGTGTTTCAGTAAAAATAAATAATGAATGAGATTATCATAATTCCTAGATAGACTTCTGAAAAGTAGAAAAAAAAACATTAGAAGGCAAAGATCTACATAAATCATTAAACTGATTTTCAGTATAAAAACTACAAAAATTTGATATAATGATATATAATTATGGAAAAAAATTAAAGTCTGGGTCAACATCAAAATGATAAGAATCAATTGTAAAGAAATCAAAGTGCTTAAATAACATTAACAAACCATTAACTATGACTTTTGCCTCAATAAACTCCTAATTTGCTGCTTATTAATAGTTAGGTAGATGTTAAGTTTAGGTATTGGGTAGGATTAGGGATGTAGAATATGGTCATGCAGAATATGTACTTTATAAGCACTAATAAACAGCCAATATGTTAATAATAGGCATGCTAATAAGTTGGGATGCACCGATACCACTTTTTCCAGTACTCGCCCGATACCGATACTTTTATTTTTGGTACTTGCCGATACCGAGTACCGATACCAATATTTTTATTGCATTTGTAAATTTTTAAAATATTGGGTACAGAAACCAAAAGAGTATGTATAATGTTAGTTGGTTAACTTCATTTATCAAATAGATACAGTCAAACCAAAATTTATTCAGACACCTTCAACATTTCTCACATTATCACAGTTTATTCGCTATAGTTTAGAAAATGGTAATAAAATATGACAAGAACTCAGATAGAATGGTATGTAATGGATTACAATAAACCAAAAATTATTCATACAGCTGTCAATATTTACAAAACTTTCAAAACTTTGTCGGGTGACCCTTAGCCC
>NW_015627629.1:1825530-1870525 GCF_001515625.1 Sinocyclocheilus rhinocerous
AATCCACTCAGCGTGCTTTTGTTTATCAGCTCGCACACATCAGCTATACGGCGTTAATACTGAATGTTTAACATTATATTCATTGCATACATATACTTCGTAGACATCCTTAATCTCTAATAACTCCATTCTGCTGTCTGTTGTTCTGTTGTCGGTGTTTCTTTGTCTGAATATGGCACTTATCACATGCTGTGTGGTATCGGCATTTGGTATCGGGGCATTTTAACGAGTACGAGTACAGGAGCTCAGTATCGGGCCCGATACCAGTATCGGTATCGGTGCATCCCTACTAATAAGCAACTAGTTATTAGTGAGAATTGGTCTCTATACTAAAATTTTACCGAAAAATATAATTTTAGGCAGGATTCTTCAGATTATTGTTTGATTGAAAACCTTACACAAGTTCAGAGAAACACTGCAGCAGCCATCTTTGATCAGAAAAGAAACGCCCAAGAATTTTGTAGTTGACACTTGATTCTCTCCTTCCTTGTGTCCCCTCAGCTTCCTTATGTCCTTTCATCTTCATTACAGCCACTTAACGTCTCATGTGTATTTTCAGTTTCCTTACGTCCCCCAAGCTTCCTAATGTCCCCTGTCCTTTCAGCTTCATTATATCTACTCAGCTTCCTCATTTTCCTTCAGCTTTCTCGTGTATTTTCAGTTTCCTTTTGTCCACTTAACTTCCTAATGTCCCCTTAGAATCTAGCTATCTTATGTCCTTTCCGCTTGCTTACACCCCCTCAGCTTCCTAATGTCGTTTCAGCTTTGTAACATCCTCTCAGCTTCCTCATGTCCCTTAGATCCCCTTCAGATGTCCCTTCAGCTTCTTTATCTTTTCTCACCTTTTTAAAGTTCCATCAGTTTTCAATGTGTTTTTAGTGTCCTTTCATTCTCTCATCTTCCTTACATCTCAGCTTCCCTATATCCCATCTGCTTACTCACATCTGAAGTTGCTTTTGTCCCTGCAGCTTCCATTTGTCCCTCAGCTTCTTAACTTCTCTTCAGCTTCCATTCAGTTTCCTTGCGTTGCCTTACTCTCCGCAAGTCCATGCTGCTTCCTTTCAGTCAGCAGTTAGGAAAAAAGAAGTTTCAGATGATACTGGTAGCTCCAATAATTCAGTGGAGGTTTGCTTGGAGGAAATTGTTCATTATAATAAATTGGTTTTGGTTAAAATTGTTTGTCTGAACCCATCACCAGCTAAACTCACTCCACTTTGTTTCCTATTTCATGCGTATTCATTCCATTCGCCATATGTATTTGCTCCCTGAAGACTACAAATGAATTTAAATCTGAAATTAGAACAGCACACAGTACAAGCTTCCCGGAGTGTCCTCCGGTGCTAAAGCTAATATTGCAAGATAATTATCATGGATTTTTGAGCATGCTGAGCACATTTGTCCTAAAGGGGAATCTGTCAGCGTTTCTGCAGATGGAATTTGTATTTTATTAGCTCACAGTAAAATTGCCCTCTACAACAGGAGGATTAAAGCAATCACCCAGTTTTATAGTTAGAGGAATAGGTCATATAACAATGAACGCATGAGCAGAGATGCAGATACAGGGAAACAGAATCAGACGGGATTCATAAGTGACAGGCTTCGAATTTAGCTGATATTTCCTTTTGGATATAATTCCAAGAAACAAATTTCCTTTCTAGTGGGATGATAGAAAAGTGATTTACCTTGTCTCTGAGGGAGAATTTACACCTCTAAACGCTGGCGATTTTGAACCGTACAGATGGCATTTGGTAAATGGCAAAAGATGGTCCAATTCATTTCTCAGATCACATGCATCGTAAATTCAATTTGAATACCAGATTTATGGCAACAGATGTGAGAGGACGATAGATGCCATCGATGATCATAATTCTTGGACCAGTTGTTTCCACAGAGGCATGATCTCTAATTATGGTTATGTTTACTGCATTGTCCATTACATTAGTCTTATCACAATTATTCTGTTTCATTTAGAAAATTTAGCCAAGGGTTAAAATGACACAAGCATGATAAAAGGAATGAATTGTGAGTTGTCAGTTTTGGGCAAGACTACTACACCCAAAGGAGGTCTATAATACCTTTCAGCCCAATCACCAAGCTTCATTATTAATTACTTTGTGTAGATTATTTGCACAAATCTTGTGTACATTGTAAGATTTTAAATAATAAAGGTATACTAGCTTCCTGTTATATGTGTTTACAATGCACTTGTATTACAATGCAAAGTAAAAGTAGCAGGGCTACTTGTAGCAAGTTAATGTGTTAATGTGAACGTCTCAGGTTACTTATGTAACCATGGTTCCCTGAGTAGGGAACGAGACACTGCGTCCTCTAGGGGTCGCTATGGGGAACGCCTCGTCATGACCCGTGTCTGAAGCATACATTGAAAAAACACCAACTCGTTGGCCGGCGACAGCCATGACGTCACTACCGGTGCGACTATAGTATAAATAAGCGCCGGGAGCTACACATCATTCACTTCTTCGTCTGAAGCTTGCGTCCGCAGCATGGCCAACGAGTTGGTGTTTTTTCAATGTATGCTTCAGACACGGGTCATGACGAGGCGTTCCCCATAGCGACCCCTAGAGGACGCAGTTCGAAGTTCCCATGAAAGGGAACTAAAAGTTAAACACTTGTAAATTATCAGTTAACTTTTTTTTTTACAATTTACTAAAGCTATACTAATATTAAAATATGTCAGTATAATAAAATATGATTTTATCATTTATAATCTTATGAGGTTAAATATAAAATGTTTTAAAAATGTAAAATCAGTTTTAATTTCATGAGAATACACAGCTAATTTTTAGTTGTCAATGAATGATAATGTGTTGTTGTTGTGTTGTTTTTATTAACTAGATAGTGTTGAAAATTATATGGAAAAAGGCAAAAAGAAAAGCATAACATGCAGAGAGTGCCTCATGTCAGTGGGCAAAAATGATGAAAACGAAGAAAGCACAAACTGTTCAACATCATGTTACTCTTTTTCATTTCTAATTAACGTCAAGCATGACCAATGATCAGAAGTGGTAGCTTATCCACCAGGAAAGATGTACAACCTCAGAAAAACTCAATTTAGCCTCCCCTGTCCACGTGTTTATGTCCTGGACCTTCACCACTCAGAGCATTATATTTCCCATAGGGATCTGTGCAGTGTCTGCCATAATAGACAGAGACAGAGATTCTTGTTACTGAAATTCTGAAGGGAAAATACTGAAGGGAGGTTGACAGGCTGATGAGAACAGAAGTTTAAGGTCAGTGCAAAGTTTGCAGCAATAGGTTTGTTCCTGTAGTTCAAACAGTATAGCTTGGCATTGACAACATCAAGGTAGGTTTGATCCCCAGGTAACTGATAAAATGTATACCTTGAATGCAATGTCATTCAGTTTGGATATAAGCAAATATATAAAAGGGAAGGATTTGAAAGGAAGACATGGATAAAATGTTTGCCCTTGACACTTTGATATTTGAGATGCCTGTTTTCCCATTATTCTGAAAATACTAAATCAATTATTATTAAAAATTGTATTATTAGTAAAAATGGTATTGATAAAAAGAATTGTACTGATATTCTATCACCTATATACAGGCATATGGATATTCACATATTTAATTGTCCATATTTTAATTGAAGAAATCTGCTTATAATAGCAGCACTATGAAATGATTTCACTCAATTCTTGATTTTACAGAAAGCCTAGATGTCTGAAATGTACATATATAGATCATGTAAATATTGAATAATAACCCCATTAATTACAATAAGTATTATATATATATATATATATGTATGTATGTATGTATGTATGTATATATATATATATATATATATATATATATACATACATACATACATACATACATATATATATATATATATATATATATACATATACATACAGTATATACAGTATATAACTGTTTTTTGATCACTGTTTTCTAGAGACACAAAATTAGATCAATTAACCAAAAAATTATCTATATAATATAAAAAATAATAATAATAATCTATATCCATGTGACCATTTTCCCAAGAGTATTCTTTAAACACTGTCCTTTAATAAGATCAGACTTGATCAGTGGGCCTAGTCATAACTCCTCAATCTAATTTAGCCATAATTAACACACCTGCCACATCAACTACCCATTAGCTGTTGAATTCGGAATCAACAAGGAAACCGGAGGAAGTCAGGCAGCTGTTGGGGGCTCTGGCAGCTTTTTCTTGTACAACCGAATGACAGAATGAATATAAAGATGAACGGTATCACCGTGAGGTCATGCTATAGCATTTCCTTCATGTTACTGATAATTGCCGGAAAAGGTCAGTAAAGAGCATACAAGAAGAAAACAACTTGTGTAATTTGAATTAAAAGGCAGACATGAGAATGAAACAAACATGCTGCATATTATAATGTTAATCTATACAACAAAATGTCAAATACAGTATCTTCTTACTTAAGTAAACTAATACATAATGCATATACTGCTTTATCAGCACAATTTATTGGCCTGATGACGTTTCCGCGAAGCCAATCTATAAAGTTCTCATCTCATGTGTTCTAAACCATATAAAAGGTTGAAGGAAATTAAATGGCAAAGCCTGCAGGATCAATAAACATATTGTTTGCCATTGTTCGCTCATCTGCTGAGAGCTGTCATGTAGGGCTGGCCGCAGGGCTAAACCACTCACATGTATAATGAGTGAGACTTTTTCTAGGTTGTTAAATCCAGAAGACCCGTTTATGACAGAGAAAGCACTGACCAAATTTTCAGCTTAATAAAATTTAACATCCATTCATCCTCACGTGAGAAAAAAAGACTGAGACATAATAATAAAGAGAGCGGAAAGCAAAAGATGAGATCTCATGAAAATTTATAGCGTGACATTTCAGCTCATACTACGGTCTTTGCCTATTACGCTCGCCTTGTTGAGTTGTTACAAAGGTTTTAGCATCAGCGGGGGATTTCAAATGCAGAGAAATGGATCTGTGTTCGTACAATGATCAGATGATTTTTATTTTCTGTGGAAGAATGTAACGGGATAAGGTTCAGAAATCTAATTTTGTTGATTCTGAATAATGATAATTGAGTAGGAAGGTGGGTCGTTTTGATTAAAATGAGATTGAATGTCATACAGTAAGAGTAAGAAATTTCCCTCAAGCTAAAAAGCCATTATTACAACCGATTGCAATGAGAGTTAATTCCCGCTGCAATCGCAAGACTTTCAATGCAAGAGCCACTTCAGAGAAATGAAGTTGTTTTAGAGTTATATTTAATTTGCCTTCAATTAAGGATTCATCTATCAAGTGAAACCTGTAAATTTGAGAAAATGTAGGCTGGGGTAATTTAGTTTATTTGATTTAACGCCTCAAACAGGCTCTCTACAAGATCTCCTAGTTGAAAGCATGAAGACCCTTACGAAAAAGAAGTTTATTCAAGTGTGCTATTAGTATATTTCTTTTAAACTAAAAAATAGGAAAGTGTACTATTAGTCTATTTACTGTGTACTGTATATATATTGTTAATTGACTAAATAAATTTAAAGAAAGAAAGAATCAAGTGTGCAGTAGAGACAGACAGACAGACAGACAGACAGTTTGGTTTTGATTTCTCACACAAATCTTCTCTACCTTGAACACCAACAGATATTCCAAGTAGATTCAAGGCACACTACAGGAACAATTATGGGACAATAAATTCAAGGAAATTATGTAAGCAAACCATATAATGCACTGATATAGCTCATACACAATGAAGTACGTCAGATCAGAAAAAGCTATTTAAGACAGAAACTGAAGAAGAAACTGAAGAAGAGACATGATATAAATAATAGCATGCGCTATTCATAAATCTGGCATGAATGGAAAGAACGTAAACCCTTGTTGAAAAAGCTCATCATGTCTCAAGCAGAGCAGCATTTGAAATATGGTGATGCAGCATTGTGTTTGGGGATGCTTGTTTACAACAGGGACTGGGAAATTAACTGAGATAGAAGGAAAAATTGATGGATGCAAATAAAAAACTGTAGGAAATAGTGCTGCAGTCCCATGAGCACATGTACTTGGAAAACAATTCATCTTCCAGCAGAGCAGCCACATACAGCTAAAGTCACTACAGAGTGGCTTGAAATCAAAGAGGTTAACATCCAATAGTGGCCCAGTCAAATCCCACACCTCAGTCCAATGGATTGACCTCAGAAATTGTTGTTCATAAATAGCCCTCATCCAACTTGCCAAAAACAAAAAAAGAAATAAATAAAAATAAAAAATGTCAGCATCACACCATGCAATACTGATAGACACATACTTAAAGATGTTTTGCTGCTTCCAAAAGTGTTCCTATCAAATATTACCTATAGAGGGTGAATTCTTGCATTATAGGCCTATTATTTGTAGCTTTTTTATTTTATTTTCAGTACATTTATTAAAACATCTGTGTTTTAACTCAATTGAATTAATCAATGTTCCAAGCAAGCATCATTTTTATTGCTCATTATTTTTCTAAGTGATCTAACTTATGATTTTTCACCTTGCAGGTAATAAAACAGGTAATTAAATGCCACAGATGTAAATCAAAAGAGAGGTTTTTTATCATCATTATTATTATTATTTGGGCCTGTAAGCAACCACATAAAAACTGCACCATACAAACAAACAAATAAATACATACATACATTCAGGTATGATATTAAATATGTTTCAAAATATACAAAAACATGACTAAAATATATTGCTCATACAGATGTTTAAATATAATATTTACATAAAATATTTTTTATTTATTTTTGATTGTAGTTATGGCCACATATTTTATCTAAATTGTTTTTTTATTTAACAATAATATTGTTATTATATATTAAAATGAAATAATTTTCTTTTCTTTTTTTCTTTACAGGTGTTTTACCTGTATTTTGCACTGCATTGGGTTGTGTTTTAGGGTTAACGGAAATGCCCATAAACATTATTTATTTATTTATTCTTTTTTTTTTTTACTCTTTACTCCTTCTAAAACAGGCCACCTCACAATAAGGCACAAGTACAACAAAAGCATTTTAATGCAATGTGTGTGTTCACTTTTTACACAACAGCTACACCCAAAAAGTTAAAGAAAAGAATATAATGTGAACTCATGGAGTGATTTGTTAAATTTGTCTGCTGACAAATGTCCAAGACAAAATGTAAAATGGAAGCCAATGGAAAATGTAAAATGGAATGCAAGAAACAGATTCTCATTATTTCTGTTTTACAGAGTAACTCTTGACTTGAAGAACAAACTGTTCAGACAGATTTATATAACAAACAGGACAAGTCGTTTAAAGTCCAGCAGAACTGGACTAAAACTTTATTTCAGAGACATGATTGCCATGGTAATATACACAAAGACTAAATGTGAACCAGAGAAAGCTTTTTTTTAAATAGCAGATGATCCCGGTAGCTGAGTAATCTGGGTGATATCATTGACTGCTCCTGTTTCTGTTAGACAGGAAGCAATTATGATTTATGTACACAAGACTATCATCTGCATTAGTTGTAGAGGACATAATGACTGAAGCTCAACATTTATAACCAGACTGTGAGAGAACAGTAAACATTGAAGTCACCCCACCCATGTAAATAAATATTAGATGTCCTTGTTTAGACAGTAAAAGACTCTGTCACCTACGTAGGATACACAGTACATGCAGTACACACACACACACACACACATACACATGTCATGTTTTGTGTGCCTTTTTATAATTATGCTAAATTGTTATGGTTATTTTATACATTTCTTGGTTTCTGCTTTTTCATTTTCAACTTTTTGTTTTCAAAAACGTTCTATGAAGCTTGTATGTAAAATGCATTTTAAAGTTTGTCTTTATAAACGTTATAATCAATTATATGCTATCATAAATCGTTTCAAACACAAAAGAATCACCCCCCTTTAAAATAATTACATAACAGAAGTTGGAAAAAGGATCAGGACGTCGCTCCAAACTGGATGAAAGAGCCAGGAGGAAACTGGTCAGAGAGGCAACCAAGAGGCCTACAGCAACTCTGAAGCAGTTGCAGGTATTTATGACAAAGAGTGGTCATTGTGTGCATGTGACAACAATATCACAAATTCTCCACCAATGTGGCTTGTATGGGAGGGTTGCAAGAAAAAAGCCACTCCTCAAGAAAGGCCACATGCAGTCACGACTGAGCTTTGCCAAAATGCACCTTGAAGATTCTGAGGCAGATGAGACTGAAATTGAGTTCCTCAAGGATCAATTTTGGGCCCTTTACATTTTAGCATCTACATTTATCCATTTGGTCAACTTTTAAGATCACTTGGTCTCAACTTTCACTCTTATGCAGATGACACTCATTCAAAACCTGATGTTGGCTGTGTCTTTTCTTTTTCCGTGTATTTCTGAGATTAAAAAGTGGATGTCTAGAAATGTTCTGTGTCTAAACAGTGACAAGACGGAGGTAATGCTCATTGGTTCACCCCACCAGCTATGTAAGGCTGGGTCTTTAACTGTTTAAGTGGCTCTACACTGGAATTTCACACAAAATGTAAAAATGTGGGGGTGATATTTGATGCTCATTTAACATTTGTTCCCCATGTTCAGAACACTGTCAAGACATCATTTTTTCATTTTAGAAATATTGCCAGATTGTGTCCTATATGTTGTAATTCCTGGTGGCCGAAAAGTTAATCAACATCTTTGTATTTTCTCACATTTGATTATTGAAATGCTTTGCTGGCCGGCGTTTCAAAAGCTACCCTAAATAAATTACAGCTGGTTCAAAATTCAGCCGCTCGAATCCTGTCTGGAAACAGGACAAGGGATCACATCACTCCTGTCTTGGAGTCATTACACTGGCTCGCTGTCAGATTTTGTGTCAATTTTAAAATGTTCATGCTTACTTATAAGACTTTGCATGGTTTGGCTCCCCATTATCTCTCTGAGATTTTAGCTCCCTATACACCAGCACGTGATCTCTGCTCCTCGGAAGCTGGCCTTTTAAGTGTTCCGCTTACTCGTTTAAAATCTATGGGTGATTGGGCGTTTTCTTCAATTGCTCCAAAACTTTGGAATTCTTTGCCTGCTGAGATTAGGCAAGCAGAGACCCTTAGTGTTTTAAAATCTTCCCTTAAAGTTTATTTATTTTTTTTTTTTATGGTAGCCTTTACTTGATTATTTTGTAATTGTCAGATTTCTCTCTTTACTTGTTGAACTTTTAATTGCATGTTCTTATCTGGTATTTTACTTTTGTATCTCATTTTCTTTAATGCATTGTTTGTATAATTGTATGTTTTATTTAATCTTATTCTTGTGAAGCGCTTTGATATGCTACTTTTTAAAGGCACTGTAGAAAATAAAGTTTATTATTATTATTGTGTGATTATGTAAATGAACTTGTAAATCAGTTATATGAACCAGTTAACTGAAACGAAATGTCTGAAAGAACCAGTTTGCGGAAAAGAATCAGACTTTCCCATTTGCCTGTGGCTATAGATTACAGGTAATGATGTTGTAAATAATTATCAGTTTCTTGCACAGACCGATTGTTTCACTTCATAAGACCTCAATATATCATCAGGAGCCACTGTATTAATTTTGTCCTGCCTGTATTTGCTTTTTTTGACTCTTAAAGTGCTGGTAGCTGCTGATTTGCATTTTATGAATCACCAAGGACCATGGTTTCAGCTTAAAATCTTTTTTTACTGTTCTGCTGGTCAGAGGAAAACTGGCCCCCCGACTGAGCCTGGTTTCTCCCAAGTTTTTTTTTTTTTTCTTTTCTTTTTTAATTTCTGTCACAGATGGAGTTTTGGTTCCTTGCACTGTCACCTTTGGCTTGCTTAGTTGGGGACACAATTTGAAGAGAACTGAACTGAGCTGGACGATGACGTCACTGAATAAACCATGAACAGACTTTAACTGATAAACAGCTTTTTTTTTTCTTTTGGTGAACTATCCCTTTAATCTCCCAAAAATAACATATGCAAAGACTTCATTTTTAGTCTCGCCACTTGCAGTGTGAAGTGACTAATTGAATTTCCTTTAAAACTTGGAAAAAGAGTCCACCATCTGTACGGCTGTACAACAATTGGCTGCGAGCAGCGTCACTCAACCGACAAATCCTCTCAAGTCCTGAGTCCTGACTTCCTCCTCTGCTCTTTGCGATGCAGCAGCGTCCCGTCTCCACAATCCCTCCCACGCACCCTCCTGCCCTTGACTCTTACGGATCGTAGGAGGAGGGAGAGGAGAAGCCGTATTCTGTTCCTATTTTGAGGTTGCAGCGACCGATATCTCTGCTTCTGACTGTGTGTTTACCGCGCCATCCCTCCGGACTGTTTCTCCATGCCCGTGCCGCAGCTGAGATGGGAGACGTAAGTGCACCAGCGTTTGTCTGGCACGTGAACGGCAGGTCTCTCTGGCGGGCCATCCCAAGCACGGGATGCTGAACGGGAGCCGTGAGGGTTTGTTTGAACTGGGCAGGAAGCTCCAGCAGGAGGGAGACTCCCAAGCTGCTCTGCACTGCTTTTTGAGCTGCTTGCTGGGACTCACACATGTGCAGAGCTTCCACTCGCTTCCCAACTGCCTGCATCAGGTGAGCCCTGCAGGATGGAGCGCTGTAATGATGCATTATGGGATAGAACCTATTCTAATGGGCTTTACATTTAAGAAAGGGTCATTTACATGCAAATTAAATCGGTAGATTTGAACAGAATGTACTAGTAATGCATTTGTTTGCATGAAGTTTGCATGCAAAACCCATTCTCTTGGTTGTGCATGTAGATTTTTAATGATTTGATGGCACACCAACCTAAAACTAGCCATCAGTCAGTGCATATTTTACACTGGCAAATGCATTCTGAAACATTTATGCTCTACACTGACAGTATGAGCCGACATTGCAAACACAGACTCCTATGCAAAGAGTGTGTGTTCACTTTTGGTTGACGTGATTGAGATGGTCTTAAGCAAGCTTGTGTTTATCGTTGTGTTTCAAGCTACTACAATAACCATTTGGTTTCCATCATGTGTTT
The DNA here is from genome assembly GCF_001515625.1 of Sinocyclocheilus rhinocerous. NCBI lineage: Eukaryota > Metazoa > Chordata > Actinopteri > Cypriniformes > Cyprinidae > Sinocyclocheilus > Sinocyclocheilus rhinocerous. The sequence goes on from NW_015627629.1 coordinate 1,836,553, forward strand.
ACATGAAACATCAGTACAGTTTATCTCATGTCCGCTGCTAATACATGTTTCTTTCTCTTGTGTGTTCACTTCTCTTGTCTAATCATGGACTCGATTCGATGACAGTCCATCAGATAAAAACCCTCAGCCCTGTTTACTCGTCCTGGGTTACCCTGTTAAACTGTCAGAAATTCATAAGGGTCCCAGGCAGTGTCCAGAATATAAACAGTGGCTCTTGCACTAGAGTACTGGAATGTGTGGTATGACATTGGCCAGACGGAGTTGCTGCTGACCTTACAAAAAAAAAAACATATTTAGAATTTGCTAATATTTATCACTAGCATTAACTGTAACATTCCATCTGAGAAAGTTATAAGAAATAGAATGTTACTTTTCGAGTGAATCTGCGTGAGCAACCACTGTTAAAAACATGTTTACTGTAGGTCATATGCAGCCTAAATAAATAAAGAAAAATAAAACTATGTTGTGCTTAAAGAAAATATATTTTTCAATTATTTTAATTTTAGGAACTTTTTTTTTTTTGCATTGTGACAATTTTCATGTCATTTAAGCACATTCTACATTTCTACATTATTGTATTGCTAAAAAATGCATTACTGTATTGCTAAAAAATGCATAATTGATCAACTATATACAGTATATATATATATATATATATATATATATAAAACTTAAAAAGAAAAAATAAAACAGGATTTTTTTAAAGTTATCATGAACATAATAACCATCATAGAATAATGAGTAAATAAATTGCAGAAAAATACTGTCAAGATGTGAAAAATCTTCTTCCATTCTTATGGTCTTTTAAAAAAGCTTAATTTACTTAAAGGTGACATATCATGAAAATCTGACTTTTCCAGGTATTAAGTGCTATAATCAGGTCCCCGTTGATTCATTTAATTTAATTTTTTGTTTTGTTTTGTTTTGTTTTGTGGTTAATCATTATCTCCATGACATTTTTATGAGATTCTGTCTTTTATTTTGTGAAGCACTTGAGGTTTGCATTTTTCAGACAACATTCTCTCTTTTTTTTCCCCTCCATACAGATTGCTGAACTCTACATTGATGACAAGAATTGTATCCTTTTCAGTAAAGCATCAGCTCTCACTCCAAATTGTGTAATGAACTAAATAATAAATCCTTTTTATCTGCACAAATATGCATGTAGGGAAACTTCAGTGTGACATTTCATATTGTTTGTGCAAAGAAGTTGTGTACTTGTGTTATCGCAGGGCCTTTTCAGCTGAAGCTTCTTGAGTGTGGTCTTTTTCCTAAGAGGATTTGCGGGCACTTATCGTATGTCAGCTGAAAGAGCATCACAGCTAATTAACCTGCATAGAGCCAGCATGAGCCCCGCTGTCATTATTCATCTATGGACTGTCGTTGTCGTTAACAGCAGGCTAGTGTTACGTGACATATATTCCCTCTTAAACCCATGGCCTCTCAATTACTAAAGCATAGAGTTGAAATGGGTTCAAGACCAGCAGTTTCAGCTCAGACGGGTCATTTACGTGACCTAAGTCATTAACCAAGATCATTCATGACCTATTTTCCAATTAAAATCCAATTACATGTGAATTGGTTTCAACATATTTGCGCTGTCTGGCCCTAGAAGAGGAGAATCATCAGGGCTGGACTGGTGCTAAAATGCAGCCCATCTGGCCCATACAGTCCCCCATAAATGTTTTGCTGGGGTTAGGGCAATTGGAATAATTTATTTATTAATAAATAACGGACGAAAACAAATTATATTTTTGAATACTCAAAATGCATTTAACAATATTAAAGCAGCACTATGTAACTTTTTCTGTGTTCAAAATTTGCAAAATGTATATAATGAGCGAGTACATCATGAATTCATCTTCCAAACCGCGTTTTTGTCTTATTCCGAATCACTACGGTACACTTATATTGTGTACTTGTGTTATCGCAGGGCCTTTTCAGCTGAAGCTTCTTGAGTGTGGTCTTTTTCCTAAGAGGATTTGCGGGCACTTATCGTATGTCAGCTGAAAGAGCATCACAGCTAATTAACCTGCATAGAGCCAGCATGAGCCCCGCTGTCATTATTCATCTATGGACTGTCGTTGTCGTTAACAGCAGGCTAGTGTTACGTGACATATATTCCCTCTTAAACCCATGGCCTCTCAATTACTAAAGCATAGAGTTGAAATGGGTTCAAGACCAGCAGTTTCAGCTCAGACGGGTCATTTACGTGACCTAAGTCATTAACCAAGATCATTCATGACCTATTTTCCAATTAAAATCCAATTACATGTGAATTGGTTTCAACATATTTGCGCTGATCTTAACCAGTATGCTAGTAAATAGTGGTGGGACTTGGTGATCTCTGTGTAATTACATAAAAATGTAGATTTTATCTTTTAATTGAATAAGCTGTTTAATTACATGCAAAACATTACTCTGTTTTATCAGTGCACAACAAGGGACATTGAAATAGGTGATTTGGGGAGCTGGGGATAAATTAAAGATGTGGAATCAAAGGTTAGCAGGTATTTTATCTGAAATATTCTGCCCTTCTCTTATCCTATAAGAGAATATGCGCCAGTGCTCATGCATAGCCTATATATCAGTATACTTACTTGCAATGCTAATTATTTTTACAAACAACTTTAAGTCCGGTCCACATTGCATCTTAGTTTGGCTGAATCAACAAAATATGTTCACAGGAAAAGAGCATTTGATTGATTTTTATTTTTTTTTATTTTTCAATAAAAGCTGATTGAATGCATTGATTGTGGTTATGATGGAGTAATTGCTGCTTAAAAATTCAGCTTTATTATAAATTACATTTTTAAAATGCATTACGTTGAAAACATTTTGTAGTAATATTTCACAATATTATTGTATTTACTGTATTTTTTATCAAATAAATGCAGCCTTGGTGAGCAGGAGATCGGGTTAGCCTACAACAATTAATTTGTTGGCTATTTTTCAAATGGGAATACAACGAATTCATGACAATGTTTACATTCAAGCTACCCGTTAAATTTATAGTGAAAATTACTATAAAAGCGTCTAGAATGCAATAAAGTAATTTTAAAGCTGTTTTTAAAGCATTTGCTGCATGGATAAAAAATATAAATAATTAACATATCATAATTGCATTGCAGTAAATCCTTTAAATTTTAAGGTATTCAGAACAGAGCAACATAAAAATCAGAAAAAGCAGCTATACAATTATAGGACAAAGTTTTACATATAGGCTATGCCATTATAATTTGTGTTTTATTTTTTAATTGTACGGAATTATAAAATAAAACTTCGATTATATCGCAAGCTCTTAATTATTGAATTCATATTTTTCTGCAATTAAAGTTTATTAGAACTATTAAATTGTCCTTTGTAGTTGCCCTAATGAAAAGCTAATTCTTGAATCCAGAGTTAACTAGTATTAGTAAACCTTTATAAAATTGACTTATTGCCGTTATTTGAACCAATATTTAATAGGCTATAAGTATCCTATTACAATTTTTGTGACATTAATAATAAATATCATTAACCGTATTTCTACAGTGTCAGTAAATGCATGTTAACTAGGTGTGGTGCTGTGGATTAAATTGCTTATTTACAGTTTTGTACAGTTTACCTCTACACTTCAGTTTACATGGTCTGGTTTCCGCTAACTTCACCACAGAGACTTTACTGTTCAAATATAGCCTAAGTGTCGTGTGTGGAATTCAAATGGGCAAGCGCTGCTTATTATCACTTCAATAGAGCGGCGAAAGCGTCGAGCTGCAGTCGTTGTCAGCACTGTGCCGGCGGTAGAAACCGGTCATCACTTGGCTTTTAGTGTTTGTTTCCCATGCGCTACAGTAAAGCTGAGGCGCTTAAAAGATACCCACAACTCTAGTGTAAACAAGTAGCCTACAAAAAATGTTTTATCGCTCATATCTTTTGGAATGAAATAGCGCAGACACTAATATGTGGGGGCGTGGTGGGATTTCGGCAATCGGCAAACCGGGAAAAGCTCCTGTGCTCCCGAAAGTGAACACTCGATGCTGATTGGCTAATTTTTGTGACCAACGGAGGCACGAGAGCTCAGGTCTCCCCCGGCCTCCCCCTCCCCTTCTCTATCATTAGCGGTTGCCATTACATCAGCAGATTCGGCACATTCGCGATAGAAAAGCGGCGCTTTCACATTATTTTATTACAACTGTGAAATTACAAACAAAAAATACACATTCTGAGACATGAACTGAAATTAATTGTGAATTTTATTAACATTAAATCGTCCTCCTCCCATTTTCACCTCAAAATTATGGGGAAGCTGTGCCTCCCCTGCCTCCCCCGACGAGCCGCCACTGTTAAAAACATATTATTTATATTTTATGACACCAGGCTGTCATATCTGTTCAGTTACATGTATGAAGTCAGATGGATTGAGTCCTTTGCTTAAGAAGAACTACTCATTTTCTGACTGGAAGTATATACAATGGCTGTGATCATACTGTGATTGACACTTCTGAGCCGGCAAGATCAACGAGAAATACAAATATAGAAATTTCTTCCACAGTCATGCTGAGAAATATACATGCCAAGCAGAAGGACACAGCTATATTTATTTGTTGATAAAGTGCTGCATCCATATTTCCTCTAAAGCACCAGAGCTGGTATAGTGATTATTAATGCACATATCTGCTTTGCCATTGCAGTGCATTAAGAAAAAAATTCTGAGCAGTCTGTATTCCTAAAGCTAGCATCTACAACTTATTTTTAGTTGCTGCTCTTTAAAATTGCTGTGCTGCATATCTGGGATTTGAAGCTGCATAATTGACAAATATAAACTTAGAGTTGGCACGGGGAATGCCAAAAAAATATTTTGTACACTTCAGCCAAAATTAAATCTGTGTCATTGTGTTAGATAATAAAATATTAAAAGTGGAATTACTTCATATATTCACTAAAAATCACCTTGGGACCAGCTGGTTGGAAGTACATAACTGCAAAAAATAGCTCAGAGAGGGTATTTAATGTATAAGTATAATGTATTTCATATATAAAACTCAATTTAATCTAAATATACAATTCTTACCACAGGGTTATTGAAGTTAATCTAGAACTTATACCATAAAATATATGTTGCTAATAAATAAATGATTAAAATAAAATATAATGAAATAGAGTATAAAAACTTTACCTTATTTTGTTTCAGCTAGTTGCCAAGGCAACATTTATGATTTATATTTATTTATATTTATTAACTTGATGTACTTAAAATAACTAAATATAAAATAAAAATTAATAAAACTATGTAGACATATTTGAGGGGAAAAGCTAATAAAAAGAAAAGGTAACACAAAAAATTACTAAAGCTAAAGTAAAATGAAAATGAAAATGGAAAAATAAATATATAAAAAATAACAACTATAATAGTGTCTCAATGACTGTCACTGACTGAATATATACTGTATATTAAGCAGTATTTCTAAAATATGAAAAATTAGGACACAGGCTTTTAATCGGATGGAGCGGAATGCTAACTGAACAGCAAAAATGATTATAAAATCAATGCAGAATACATTAGTTCCTGGTCTCTCCTCCACAGCTAATTCAGGGGTTAGCATCACATGAACCACAAATAGATTTATCGCTTTCAAACTGATCCCCATGCTGTTAGTCAGCAAATTCAGATGTTCCTCAGCCAGCTGGGATCTAAAAATATGCTCGGGACACCTGGGAATATGCTGCTCGTTCGTGGAAAAGATCATTTTAATAGGGGCATCATTCTGTAACTTAGCACTGCTTACAATGAGATGCACAGCAGATCAAACATCGCAAGCTACTAAAAAAAGAAAATAAAAAAGAAACACAATCACACTCTATATAACATACTGTATAAACACATGAAAGAGATAGTTCACCCCAAAATACAAATATCACGTTTTTTCATATTGTATTGAAGTTAGGTATGCTATTCATCTTGCACAGTTTGTGGCACTGGCATAAATGATACCTGAAGTGTGCTTCTACTTTTATAAGTGATTTACTGTTTTTTAAATGGGTGAAATCTCACAGAGCCATGATTAGGGACCTTAATATAAGCAATCACAAAAACAAACAAACATAGAAACTAAACAGGAAATCGCTAAAAACCACTCTGAAACCCCAAGCAACCGCATGTATATATACAAGTTTGGGGTCAGTAAGATTTTTAAATGTTTTTGAAAGAAGTCTCTTTTGCTCACCAAGGCTAAAAAATAATAATAGTAAAAACAGTAATATTCTGAAATATTATGACTTAAAATAACTGTTTTCTATTTTGATATATTTTAAATTGTAATTTATTTCTGTGATGGCAATGCTGAATTTTCAGCATCATTACTCCAGTCTTCAGTGTCACATGATCCTTCAGAAATCATTCTAATATGCTGATTTTCTGCTCAAGAATGATTAAATATGTTGAAAACGTGTGCTGTTTGTTGTTGTGCATACTTAATATTTGTGGAAATCGTGATAAATGTTTTCAGGATTTTTTTGAAAAATTCAGAAGGGCAGCATTTACTTAAAATAAAAACCTTTTGTAACATTATGTATTTCTTTTTTTAAAAATGACCCTCTAATACTAGCGTTCTCTATTCTTTTTCTATTCTTTCGACTTGTTTTCTTTTTATTTATTATAAAAAATGACCCTCTAATACTAGCGTTCTCTATTCTTTTTCTATTCTATCTACTTGTTTTCTTTTTATTTATTATAAAAATGACCTTCTAATACTAGCGTTCTCTACTCTTTTTCTATTCTTTCGACTTGTTTTCTTTTTATTTATTATATAAAAAAACTTGCTACGTTTACTGTGTTAGACTAAGCGAGACTTGTTGCAGCCCTTACATAATATTGCTCTTTTGTTGGTTTTATTTGCTTCTATTGTCCTCATTTGTAAGTCGCTTTGGATAAAAGCGTCTGCTAAATGACTAAATGTAATGTAACGTAAATGTCTTTACTGTTGCTTTTAATACATTTAATGTGTCCTTTCTGAATAAAAGTATGCATTTCTTGACTACTTGAAGATTTGTATTTGCGGGAACTATGCAAGTTCCCGCACATACAAATGACAAATCCTGCCATTATCTGGGTCATTCATGGCTATTTTAAGAACTTTTTTCTTGCTGGTCAGGTTTTCGTAATGACACTTGTTAAGAGCAAATATTATGTTCTTACACTGAGATTGTAATGGCATGCCTTTGAAAACACTGAACAAACTCTTTAGTCACTATTTATAGAACGGCCACAAGCTTTGTGTCTTTCTATAGAACTAAAAAAAGAAGGTGACAAACACCAACCAATCAAAATATCACACAGGCCTTGAGCTAGAATAGTGATTGTCTGGCCCGGATTAAGAACACATAGGGCCCTGGGGCTATAGCTGTCACGAATCCGGTCCGTGGCCTTCCGGCCGATTGCCACTAGAGGTTATTCTCCCATTACATTGACTCTCACACCACACAGACTGTTACACATCACCCTGGACTGCATTTCCCATCAATCATTGCACTGATTACACGCACACAGCTGAATGCACTGATCACACACACACACACACACACACACAGCTGAATCCAATCAGACATGCTACATAAGCCATGGACTTCCTCTCTCTCACTGCCGAGTATTGTTCTGCATTTTTCACTCCCCAAGTGTTAGCTGCCTTACTGAGCCATTCCGTGTTTTCTGTTTTAGTCTCGTGTATTGTTTTGCGTGTATCCCTATGAAAAGCGCTAATTCTTGAATCCAGAGTTAACTAGTATTAGTAAACCTTTATAAAATTGACTTATTGCCGTTATTTGAACCAATATTTAATAGGCTATAAGTATCCTATTACAATTTTTGTGACATTAATAATAAATATCATTAACCGTATTTCTACAGTGTCAGTAAATGCATGTTAAATAGCCTAGGTGTGGTGCTGTGGATTAAATTGCTTATTTACAGTTTTGTACAGTTTACCTCTACACTTCAGTTTACATGGTCTGGTTTCCGCTAACTTCACCACAGAGACTTTACTGTTCAAATATAAGTGTCGTGTGTGGAATTTAAATAGGCAAGCGCTGCTTATTATCACTTCAATAGAGCGGCGAAAGTGTCGAGTACCTTGATTATCCCTCTTGCCTTGCCATCTATATACCTGTTTGCCATTGTCTGACCTATGCCTGTTTTTGACCACGTCTCAGTTAATAAAGCCTTGCAGATGGATCCGCACGCTTCCTGTGTTCCGTCCGTTACAATAGCAAACCCAAGGGCCCCCCTTCATAGTAGCCTACCTTGGTGCCACAACGTTTTCTACAACAGGAATAATTTGTTTTATTTTATTTTATTTTTTTAATCTCCAACACACAGAGATACAATGTGCACACTAAATGTTCCAGGCAACACATTAAAAGAATAAATACAATAACACCAGATATATGAAGTCAAAGCAAACAGGTTTCCAGAAGCAGCAACAACTTTTGAGCATATACAGCTCCCTTAAGGAGTTTAGTTTATATAGTTTTATTATTAGGGGCAAGCGCTGCTTATTATCACTTCAATAGAGCGGCGAAAGCGTCGAGCTGCAGTCGTTGTCAGCACTGTGCCGGCGGTAGAAACCGGTCATCACTTGGCTTTTAGTGTTTGTTTCCCATGCGCTACAGTAAAGCTGAGGCGCTTAAAAGATACCCACAACTCTAGTGTAAACAAGTAGCCTACAAAAAATGTTTTATCGCTCATATCTTTTGGAATGAAATAGCGCAGACACTAATATGTGGGGGCGTGGTGGGATTTCGGCAATCGGCAAACCGGGAAAAGCTCCTGTGCTCCCGATGGCCAATCAATTCTAGGTCTAATTTTCCTTTCCTCCACAGCCAATCACCTCGGGCCCCCTCAATCCGCGGGCCCTGGGGCTTCAGCCCCGCCTAGCCCTTATGTTAATCCGGCCCTGGTGATTTTATGTTTGACTGTTTTTCTGTTTATATGATACATTAATGGTTCAGTGAACACCAGTTTTAAATTGTCTTGTGATGCTAGCAGCTGAACAAATCAGGATTTCACTGAGTTTGAGTAACTGGGCGATGTGTGCGATCATAACAAGAAACTATTCCTGGTGACAAGCATGTCTAATCCTTCACCCGTATAAAATCAGATGGGAAAGCTCTGCAGTTCATTCAGGCAGAGAAGATGTTCTACGAAGTGGCATTGATCGAGCTCACCTCGCTGCAGGCCAGCACAGGCAGGTCCACTTTTTATGGATTTACTTAAATGCTTCTTTTATGGCGCTGTTGAGTGGACATGTGACTCTTTGGTCAGCATGTATCATAATATATTAGACATTTTCATCATAGCTATGTACAATAATGTATTTAGGCAATATCACACAAACACGGCATTCAGAACAGCAGCTTGATTCAGAGAGTGTGTTTTATACATCTACTTTAGACAGTGGTTCAACAGACAAGTTAATAGTGAGTAACTTACATTTCAAACACAATAATTTTGCCTATTACTTTGTGTATTTTTGCTTTGTCAGTGAAAAAGTTCCAAACAAATCCAAAGCTAAATCAACCTATAAACAGTAGTCTGTGTTTATGAACAAATCGGTTCAGTGAATGATTCATAAAGATATTAGGTACGTTCCAATCGAAGTACCCTGTGAAGTAGTCTTTATAGGGTATTCTGCCATATTAAGCTAAATTCCAATTAGAAGGGAATGTAAATGTTCAGTTCAAAGAGCAACGCAAATGGCATAAAATGGCTCTGTTATTATTATTGACTTAAATTTGTCAGGTATGTTTTTACATGGTTGTTTGTTTACAAGATGTGGCATTTACAATGTAGAAATCATGTTTAAGAATTACAAGGTGCATCTAATATAACCAAATTACATCAGTTTTCATATTTCCCTTGTTTCCTGAATGAATCTGTACTTGCAGTAAATGATTCAATCACTTAAAGAGCTGCATCTTAAATCACATACTTCCCTACTATATAGCAAGCAAAAAAACATTATGTAAAATGAGTATGTGCAAATTGACAGTATTCATAAAACAGTAAGTGAAAAGTTCCTGGACAACCTACTGCTTCCGGCGAGATTCTGAAGTTCACATCCAGTGGACACTTTACTATCCCATGAGTCCACGGGAGAGAATTTGTGAATGACAGTGAAGCAATGCAACTGACGCTTGTAACTTGGTGAATGTAGTACATCCGGATTAAATTACACACAATCATACTATATATATAATATACTTTTTTTAAAAGTTACAAAGTAATTACTTATTCAATAGAAGTACCTACTCAGAGAGCATGTGATTTAAGACGCAGCCAGTGTCTCTTTCACTAAGCATGCATATGCACAAATTTGTGCATGAAATCTGCGTATTAATCTTTCGCCAATAACTTTCAGACTAAAATTTATTCTAAATGAACGAACAAATGTAGGAATAACTGGAACCAAAACTTGCACAAAAATCACATACTCTGGGTGGCCTTATAATCGTCTTAAGATGCAATAGATATTTAATCTTAAATAAATTTCATCATATACAGTGAAAGCATAAGGAAAGCTGCATTATCAGATACATGTTTGTACAGCTGGCTAATGAGAGGTCTGTATAAAGTGTTTGAAATGGTTTTGAGGACAACACATTTGGCAGTTTGATGCGAGTGATGAAATTGATAAAAAAAAATTTTGCAGAAAGCCCTGATATTGAGACGGTTTGGGCATGTTGTATATAAATTATAGTATAAATTATACTAATTATAGTGTAAATTATACTAACATCAGGCTCATCTGGAATGCTCCAAATTCATTATCATTAGAACAAGGCTAAGAACAAATTCATGTACTTGTGCATGTGTGGTTAATTATGCGGAAATTTTAATTAGTATATGTATGCAAGTTATCCTGTGAATACAAATACTAAATAATCCACAAAATTATTAGTGAATGAGACCCAGTCACTTTCAGGCATAGCAATGTAGCCAGCATACTTTCAATAAAATTAATTAAATAAGAATCTCTGTCCATTCCAAACCTTAGTTCCTTGGCCAAAGTGACAAATCCCTGTGGCAAACTTCCTGCAAACATTAGCACAAATTAACCACAAGTTTGCAGCAAATAAATAGCAAGGCGTCAAGCCTACTACCACAAAACACTGAAAACTGACCCAACAAACCTGTCCCCAAGGTCCTGTCGGAGAGCAGTAATATATTTAACAGAGGTCCATCTTTATTTGCCCTGAGATGCACCGGTATTTATGGACGAAGGAGACCCATCGATCTCCTCCCATGGTGGATGTCTGCCATTCCTCTGGCTGTCTGCAGGCTGCTGAGACAGCATAGATCTCTAGCATGGGCAGAGATGCAGGAGCCTAGGGAGATATATGACCACGCTATACATTACCTCATTAAAGAGCTGTTGAGTACCCTGGAAACGCTGCCTGATTCAGCGTTTTGGGCGAATGCTGCTTTGATTTCCTCCCTCTGGCCCAAACCTTGTTCAGTTCCCATCATGCATCATACACGGGATAAACTGAGAATTTCTTTGTATATATAGTGATATGGTGTCTGCTGCATTCAACAGATTTATCGATCCTGTTTAATAAAGTTGGGTTTGAATACATAAGTGCGGTTCTTAGAGGCCGTTCACACAGAAACGTGTTTTTGCACTAATTTGCCATTGTTTTTCTATGTAAACATGCACTAGTTTCTATGTAAACATGCACATGCTCACATCTTTCGACTTTTGCAGTATGACGTGACGTCAAAAGTATACTGCTGTTCTTATGCGTGCACTAGGGAATGCGTACAGTGCATGCAACGCAACTTTCATCATCAGCATAATGCACGCATACTGTGTTAAAGACAAAATTTGTATCATGCTCACCATACGCATTCCTTATTGTAAACATAAAAACGAAGTATACTTCATCATTATTTTACTGTGTAGTTCTAATTAGATTCAGAATATTGCTCTCTACCAGTTCATGGGATAAGTAAGGATTGTTCCAGGTTCCAGTTAAAATTACAGTGAAATATTGGACATTACAATGGAAGTCTAAACAGTAAAGAAAAGACAGAGAGTTTCATAATGCTCAGTCTCTTTCTGGCATTGTTCTGCATATTGTGCAAAATTGATACCAGTTTACATGACAGGAGTTGGACACTTTTGTAACTTTTAGAAAGGTTTCTTGCTGGTTTTGTTACGCTTGTCTCATGTTAAAATGCATCATTTCATTAATAAAGTATTAGTTCACCCCAAAAAAGAATAATTTACTTGCCCTCATGTCATTCCAAACCTGTGTGACTTTCTTTTTTACATGGAACACAAAAGGAGACAAAGATATGACTCAGAAGAACCATTTATTTACGCATAAGACATCACTATTTCTGGTACTCACATGAATGTGCAAGGGAGAACTATAGCGGATGTCGCGATTTCAGTGACAATGTAAGGCAAAATTTCAGCCTCTTCCTCACACAAAATGATAGTTTGACTTCAGAAGATTTGGAATTTGCTTTTCTTTTTGTAACTTTAGAGAATTTTGACATTTGAAGAGTGGCCAGTATATTTTTTCAAAATGTCACCTTTTGTGTTCATTTCAGGAAAGAAAGGTGTGAAAGTTTGGGACAACATGAAGATGAAAAAAATGAGAAAGGAATTACTCTTTATTAAGCTGGATTTCAGAAACAGTAGGGGTTCAGGTCTTCATTGGTAGCCAGGCAGATGATTTTATTGCTTTGTAATTTTCTTGAAATTGTCTTCTTTGAATGGTCCAAGCTGGTTGTTCCAGCTGGTCTTCTTAATCTTCTGTTTTTCATGCGTCTCATTTCCTTGTGAGAGCATTTGAATCTGTGGGTGTGATCGGCCGTCTCTCCTCTCACCCCCTCCCTCCCTTCCTCTCTTGTCTTTTTCACTCCTGTCACAGTCTTGTTGTCTCTGTACGTGTGAGTCTCTGTGAGTGCTGTGAGGTTTCTGACAGACTTTGTGTGAATCAGGGTCTCAGGAAGACGGAACATTGGGAACGTCAGGATGTCTGTCTCAAGAGGAGTTATCAGAACAGGCTTCACAGGCCCAGGATCTTGAGAGACTGGCTCAGCTCTGCGTCATGAGCAAAAGGTAGGAGACTGAACTGACTGTGAAAATGATACTGCATATATACAGCATGCAGACTAATTCTGACAAAATTGGCATGCAAAATATAGCAAGTAAGAGTAATTTCCGTGATAGAGGGCATTTAATGGGCACTAATAGTCTAGATACAAAATTTAGGAAGATGCATTCAGCTGGTCTTACACAATTTGGCGGAGAAATACAATTTGGCAGAGTCATATTATTTGTGCTGACTGTCCACACTTGTACATCTTGTTTATGTCTCATTCAAGAAATATTTGACTGTTGCTGTAGTAACTTTTCATTTAACATAAATACGAAAAAAATAAAATATCTGTACTTTTGGAGAGTGAATTGTTTCATATGGTAACATCCAACGTTACTGGCTTTATTAAAGTGTAATGTTTTAATTATTTTATAAAAAGTTTATTTATAAGCATAATTTCTAACTGATTTGTCCTTTAAAATACTTTTTTTTAAATACAATTATAATATAAATAATATAAATATAATACTTTTTAAATGTAATATAACTTATTTGAATTTATTTGAATTATTGAATATTATACAGTATATTGAATTATTTGAATGTTATGTTGTGTGGGTGTATATATTTTATTTGTATATTTGATATGATATACATTATATATAAATATATACAGTTTGACAACATAACATTCAAATAACATTCCATTATTTCAGTTATAAGCAGATTCTATTTTTAAATACAAATATTATAATATAAATAATATAAATATAATACTTTTTAAATGTAATATAACTTATTTGAATTTATTTGAATTATTGAATATTATACAGTATATTGAATTATTTGAATGTTTTGTTGTGTGGGTGTATATATTTTATTTGTATATTTGATATGATATACATTATATATAAATATATACAGTTTGACAACATAACATTCAAATAACATTCCATTATTTCAGTTATAAGCAGATTCTACCTGATTTGACTTAAAAAATACTTTTTTAAATAGAGAGAGAGAGAGAGAGAGAGAGAGAGAGAGTGAGAGAGAGAGGAAGGTGACTTGTGTTATGTGAGTTTCACGGTTTCAAATGTTACTGGGTCACTCTGAGTTGAGGTGTCCGCTTTCCTCCGGGGGCTTAACATGATGAGGCGCTCTTTTGTAAGGCCTCTACCACATACATTTGAGGACATTTATGACCCACAGTTGGCACTGGTTGGGGACTTAAAGCATTTAACCTGATTGTCTCAGGGAAGGAGACAGCTTGCTGGTGCCACAGGAGAGAGGATGACATTAAACTTGAATGAGAACGAGATTGTTTTATTGCTTCCCAAATAAGATAGTGTTTCACAGGACAATGAATTGTGGAGGTATCCACACCATTTGTATGTAATCCCTTAAACTCTTTGGGTCAAGTAACTGTTGAAACCTGAGCAGGGTAGATCTTCAAGATCTGTTGGTCAACTAGGACAGCAGTCATGGTTGAAGTTGTATTTCAGCTTAAAAACACCCAAACAACTAAGCAAGATCACACAATCTCATTATGTCTCCAATTATGAAGAAATATCATCTCAAGAGTCATTTTTTGACCTGTTAGTTGGACCACATGACTTTGTTAGTAAGAAATCATATTGATATTTTGGGGGGCATAAAGCTAAAACGTGTCCTGAAAAACAGTCCTGATCAACTGTTCTGATATCATAATGAAAAAATAAATGATTTATTAAATAAATAATTTACAGAATGAAATTCTTGATCAGAAAACCTTATGAAGTATTTTGGCATAATATTATTATCATTATTTCTTAGAATAATGAAAAAAGAAAGAAATAATAAGTAATATGGGGCTACCAAAAATCATGGGGTCCAACTAACATGCAGAAACATAAATAAATAAATACATACAACAGGAAATTATACCAAAGATATGACGACTGTTGACCCTCATTACTTATATCAAGGTCAGTAAGTCTCTAAAAATTATCTTACAATTTTAAGACAAGACACGGATAGTTCAGGTTATAAAATGTCATGTGGTTTGACTCCCCAAATATGTAATGATAATTATGAATTAATAATTCATGATATATATATATATATATATATATATATATATATATGATAAAATATTGATTAAGATGTGTATGTAATCAATGTTATTACTTTTTACTTGGTACTTTTTTTATTTATTGAAAAAGTAAAGTACATTTCTAAGGCCTTTGAAAAAAAACTAGAATTCTATTTATCGTGGACAGTGAACACTCATATCATTGACTCTTAAATCAATATTTCATGTCCATTGATTTATTTCCCCCTAATAACCCAAAATGTGGTTGTATTTATTTTTAAGGTAACAAATACATTTACTTCATTAGGTCTGATAATTATGACACAAAATGTAGCGCAAGCCCTATGGAGTGAATAGGAAGTGGTTCGGCCTCTTGAATCTTTCAGTGTCGGGGCAGGAAGTGCTCTTGTAGCTGAGAGCTTTGCCATGTTGTGTCCGATCAAATGTCCCCTGAGGACAATCCAAAACAGTGCAAACCAACACCTAGTCATTATTAATTAACGTAGGACCATAATAACCACGCTGACATATGTATTGGCTTTAAAAACATGCTGTACATTCAAGAGAGAAGAATGGAAGAGTATAAAAACATGACATTCAGAACTTTAAGAATATGAGAAGGAATCAATATTGAATTCCTGACCTATATCCAAAAAAAAAAAAAAATAGGAATTTAAAGTGCAAGACAAGTCATTTTATCAAACAATAGTGCTGCAATCAGGACCATGTAGTGCTAAATGATCACATGAGGAAAAACTTCCATCCGAAATCCTTAGGACATTTCTCAATGTACACCCTGAGGACAAACTGTCGCCCATCCAAATAGCACCGTTCTTCACACACATGCCAGGAGTTCCAGCCAAAAAGAAGAGCGTGCCATATCTCTGGCACATTTCCACTAGCTCCAGTAGGAATCACAGCACACGTGTGCCCGGATTTGTTGTGACGGGTGCTGTAATGGATCCGCATGCTTCGGCGAGCCTGACTGTGCTGTGGCTTTCTGGATCTGTGCTTAAATAAAGCAAAGGTGCAGGCCAGTGGGCTCAAATGGAGCTTTATGCCTATGTGCTCTAATTTATTATTTTTTTTTTTTTACAACAGCTTCCCGATACTATTTGTAGTTGTGGTAAAAATAGAGTTAGCAGAACAGAATCTATATGGATAAAATATGGTATTGACTGTGAGTCACAGAGGATTTATATAAAGGATGCACATTGTTTGCACTTCATTGGTGCCGGTGTAGTTCATCATGCATGTCTTTGTTATTTAAATCTGTCTGTGTTAGTTTTATACATAGCCTAGGGCTTCTGTAACAGATGTTCATATGTACTGAACCCTATGAGTCATGTGTTTACCATGTGATGACTTACAGGAGGAGGGGAATATTCACTCCTCATGCTATTTATACAGTAAATGTATACTGTATGTGAATCTTCTGGATGCGTAACCTTGTGGAAAAGGATTTATAAATAGTTCTATTTTGAAATGCGGTTAAAGTGTACTGCCAAATCTATTGACAAGCATTTGTGGTAAACTAAAATATACTTTAATGTCATTTCTATTGAAACTTGTATGTCATGTATTTAAATATATTTGTAGTTACACGTTTGTAATGATAAAGTTGAAATTTAGTACATAAAAAATATATTGCATTTAAAGGGGTCATATGATGCTGCTAAAAAGAACATTATTTTGTGTATTTGGTGTAATGAAATGTGTTTATGCGGTTTAAAGTTAAAAAAACACATTATTTTCCACATACTGTACATTATTGTTTCTCCTCTATGCCCCGCCTTCTGAAACGCGTCGATTTTTACAAAGCTCATCGGTCTGAAAAAGCAAGGTGTGCTGTGATTGGCCAAAAATAAAATGATAGATGCTAAAATTAAATAAAATAAAGCAAGTACATGTGCTTTAATATGTTAGTCAACACAAGAAAATTGTACAACAAAAAATGTTTTGTGTACTTCAAAGTAAAATTTAACAGAGTGCACTTTTTTAAAATGTACACTCTCTTTATACTCTATTTTATGTGGCCTTTTATTTATATTAATATTATAATATATGCACGTACAGTTTTTTTGAATATACTTTTAATATTTTTTCAGTACACTACAAGTGCATGTTCAAAAAAAAGTTGCATGTTTTCTCAGTCACTTTGGTGCATTTCTCAGATCAGAAATGAAATTCTCAAAACTACTTGTTCAACCTCCACATCATCTAGTCACTTGTGCACATCATTAAAGCAGTTAATTCTTTTGAACAAGTTGCGATTGCTTTGGTACCTTCATGCAATTGATTATGTACATCTGTCTGCGGTTTCCTACATTATCAGTTGCTGTTGTCATGTTGCTCAAAATGTATTATATAGTTCTCTGTGCAATAATCTTACCCCTCAAAACATCCAGTCATTAGTTCATCGTCTAAGTCATTGAATGCAAAATGATTGATCCAGTTGTCATAAACTGTCAAGCATATTTTCTACACATTTCTATTAGTCTTATTGTAAATTTGCCATGAATTGTGCGGGTAAATCTTGACTTTCACTAATGAAGAGAATGTGGATCAACCAATGATAAACTAGATCTCTGAAATTCCTCGTACAGTGCTGCATGCAAAAGCAAAGTTCTACCTAAGGGGTGTTTCCTGTGTTTGCCTGTCTACATTTATATTTCTGCCTTCGTGCCCATATTTCGTTTTCTTTTCTATATTACAATGATGTTGTAAGGTTTTTTTTTTGTTTTTTTTTGTCAGACCACTATAGTAAAAGTGTAAGTGTGAATCCAGTCTCTTTCAATCAATATCCCACATACAGTAATTTGTAAATTTGTACTTTTGAAATGGATATATGGCATACATAAGAAGTGCAGCCTTCTGCGTTTCAATATAGTATCTGTCCTCCAAACAGTTGGCACAGTTTACATCAGGTGATACTAACAGAGTGCACTGTTATATTGACAACATGACTAAGCATTTTGACTATCTTCTTTGTGAACTATGACCCAAGGACTTTTCATTCTGATGGCACTGATATGTTCATTGACATAAATACTTACTTTTGAGAGATGAACTAAAGATTTTGAGTAAGTTACAGGCTTTTGCAGGTAATCCATTGTGTGGTGCTGTTTGTACGAATTGTTTTTAGAAATGCATATACTTCTTTGCAAATATTAAGGATGATTCGAGAAATGCAGCAAAGCGACTGAGAAAAACTGTAATATGCAACATTTACCAAGTTTTAAAGTATGAACAAGAGCATGCTGTATACTGTACACAATGCAACATATGCATCCTGGCCTTCCATTTCCATGATGAAGTGATATTTTTTACACAAAATTGGATTAAAATATAAAATAATCATTTTTAATTAGGTTTTTAAACTCTTTGTAAGCTTTTTATCATTTGTTTATAGGAAATGCTGTCAAACTGATTAATCGTGATTGGTAATTAAATAAAAAAGGAAGAAAGTAATATGGGGCAACCAAAAAGTCATGGGGTCCAACTAACATGCAGAAACATAAATAAATAAATACATACATACATTCATACATACATACATGCAACAGGAAATGATTCCAAAGATATGACAACTGTTGACCCTCATTACTTGTATCAAGGTCAGTAAGTCTCTAAAAATATTATTAAAATATGAAAAAATTATCTGTATATATATGTATATATACATTTACATTTAGTCATTTAGCAGATGCTTTTATCCAAAGCGACTTATATATATATATATATATATATATAAGAAATACTTTGAAAAAGTGGGATTATAATCAAATATAATCAAATTAAAAAACAATGATTTAGATGTGTATGTCAAGAGAGTAGTTATATAAGGTTTTATAGCAAGTGAGAGATCCAGTGAATGTCAAGTGTTTGCCTGACAGTCTCTCTCTCTCTCTCTCTCTCACTCACACTTCCTTTTATAAATACTGACCTGCTGTAATAGTTTTGACAAGCAAATAAACTTGATATCAAGGCGATAGTTATATCTTAACATGCTTATACAGACTGAACAGACTCATACTCACGTACAGTAAGTATTATGGGCTTTGCTTTGATCTCCACTTATATATTCAGATGGACTGTTATCGCTGTTGCTCACAGAACACATATCAATATTAATGATCTGTCTACTATATTATGTTGAAATATGTGATATTATACTGGACCCTCTTTGCAAATACACTCTTATTCTCTCACTCTTTATGACTGCAGTAAGAGAAAAAGGTCAACCAAGTCCTGAAGGCGTAATCAATGATATAGATTTGCTGATTGATGATAGACAACATGTGCATGAATCTCTCTCCCGCATGCAGTAAACAGACAGACATGTGCTCAGTAATGTTCAGACTACATGCTTCCAGTGTTTTTTACGCACTATGTACACTGCACACTGTGTATGCATGAAACACTCTGAAAGGAATATTGTATCCCACAATGCAATGCATTTGACCTCTCTTTTCTGGTGTGATAAAGGAACTAGAAATAATATCAGTTGTAGTTTTATTTTTTTTAATATTTTTTTTTTCTTGAATTTGATGTCAAGAACAATTTTACACATGCAAAATAACAATTTTGGACAATAATTTCTAATGTTTGTGTCACTCTCAATTGCTTTCAGACCCCACCTTGCTTTAGAATACAGTGGCAAGGTACGTACATTGTGTTTTAGTTTATATGCAATATGACAGAAGGCTTTTAAAGAGGAAAAGTCTGAAGAAATGTCAAAGTAATTGTAATTTCTCTCATTTATTCCCATTAGGCCACTAAAATCCACCAGAGGGCTTTTGGTAACGATCACCCCATCACAGCCCGGAGTCTGGAGCTGCTGGCCACTGTCTATGCTGAGATCGGCAAAACAGAATATACAAGTAACTATGGAAAATGTCTTCAGTATCAAATCGGCACTAAAACATGATTTTGAAAACATTACATCAATTACAGAAGGCTAATTGTCCTTATAAAAATGTACCTCAAGCATAGTTTCTGACAAAATCCTTCATATTTACTACAAGAATCGTTAATGCTGTAAAACCATTATGATTTTACAGCATTAACAATTCTTTTCTAAATGCTTTAAAGAATGCTGAAAATGTACTCACCCTCAGGCCATCCAAGATACAGATGAGTTTGTTTCTTCATCGGAACAGTTGTGGAGAAATTTATCGTTACATCATTTGCTCACCAATGGATCCTCTACAGTGAATGGGTGCCATCAGAATGAGAGCCCAAGTAATCCACACGACTGCAGTCTGTCAATTAATGTCTTGTAAAGCAAAAATCTGCATGTTTATAAGAAACAAATACATCAAGACTTTTTAACTTCAAACTGTCTTTACAAGACATTAATTGATGGACTGGAGTGATGTGGATTACTTGTGGATTATTGTGATGATTTTTATCAGCTGTTTGGTCTCCCATTCTGACGGCACCCATTCACTGCAGAGGATCCATTGGTGAGCAAGTGACAATGCAAAATTTCTTCAAATCTGTTCTGATGAAAAAATAAAACGAATCTACATTTTGAATGGTAAATTTTCAGCAAATGCTATATGTTATTGCTTTAAAACATTAGATTTCTGTAATTTAGTTTGATTTATTTATAATTTATTATTTTTCTTATGACAGTAGTGGCTGGCTATTTACAGAACCATGTTACCACAGTCATTTGCTATATGGTAAATCTGTATAAAGCTTATTTAAGTACATCTGATTTGCAATTTACTGTACATTCTAGGCCCATACAACCCAACAGCCTTTCATATCCTTAGTAAAGTGTTCTGATTGTCATAGCAGTAGCTTGGAAGCAGCTTCTAGTGAAAGCCCATTTGAGAATGTTACTCATATAGAGCCATTTACTCCTTCCACTTAGTGAGGAAGCAAGGAAATTGTGTTACATCTAAGTCTAATGTACATAGTTCTGTACAATAAAAAAAACTGCAGAGCTAAATCGCCTGAATGAGTAAACATTTATTCCAAGCATGCACTTTCTGTCTGCAGCTGATGGCGTTTTAGATCTCAGGCAGAAAAGCCATGTCGTGTCTTTGACAGTTTGAGGCCAGGGCATTTTTGTAAGCAGAAATGCTTTGCTAGTTTTCTGGAGGGACAGGACGTTCTGCGTCTTCCCTATTGCCGTTTTCCTGGACGATGAAAAATGTATTGTATAGGGCAGCAATGTGTCATGAATGTCAAACTCAGCTGCAGAGTCAGCTTTCTGAGAGAAAATGCTTTCGCCACAACATGTCACCTGCGTGCCACTGTGTCATAGTTTCAATGCTAAATTATTCTCTGCTAAACTAGTTTCATCATGCAAACTGTTCCGACCAGAAATAAATATGCGTATTGCCTTTTGCTGATGTGATGTCAAATATGTTGTTCTGCAGTTTGTGAAGTGCTTTTTATGTTACAGATTCATTGGGAGAGTGTGTGTCGACTCTTTCCAAAAGGTTCTCAGCCACCGAGTCATTCAGCGATGCTTTGAGTAGCATCTCTCATAGCCATAAAGACAGACACTCTGAGCTGCGACACAGAAAAGAGCCATACATACAACAGGAAACTCCTAAAACGAAGGTAATACTGCAGCCAATGACACTTGACACTGACACCATGATAAAGAAAAAGAAAAATATAATTTTTTAGAAATGTACTCTTTGCATTCATGTTGGTTTAATATGGTTTTCAACAGCTTTGATATTGGCAAGAAAATATTAAATTCAGTGAAGATGTCATGTGGTGTAACCATCAAGTAAAAAACTATAACATATACACCTGTGTAGTGTGTACACATTCATTCATTTCAAAAACATTTTACAGTATATCTTTCAAAGTAAAAAGTACTTTTGAAAATATAATGAATTAATGTAAGTTTTTTAGGAGTTGCACCAAATGACATTTTACGACCTGAGGTAACCTTACCTTGTCATAAAATAGATCAAATTGTTTAATATTATCAGATTCTTCTTTTTTTTTTTCTTCATTACAAAATAATGACATTTGTATCGTCCTGACATTTTTGACTGTGTATTCAAGTCATGGTATTTACATATTTACAGTATGAAATACATTTTTTATGTATTTTTGAATAAATTAATACATTTGTCACATTATTGACCCACAACCCACGTGTTTTTGGGCCAACATCCTTGTGTAAATCACATTATTTTTTCACTCTTCTTTTTGCTGTTAAAATGTCATGACATTTTATTGCAAACAATCTTGTCACATGAAATGAGTGTTAATGTCAAAAGGTCTTAGCAATCAGGAGGTAAAGTTATAGGAATCTACTGCCACAGTCAAATGACTTTATATCGCCTCTATCAAACATTCTGGAAGTCAATAGTTTTGTCTTTTCTGATTTCAGGTCATAAATGAAAAACTGCCCACCTCTATTCTGAAAAGGTCCAATGTGAGCAATGTGGAGTCAGACTCATCGCGCAGGCGAAAAAGCGAGAGGCGGGTTCGCTTCAGAGAGCCGGAGATCACTGTTCATGGTGAGAGAGTTCAAACAAACCTGCTCTAGCAGTCCATAAAATCTCCAGAGACTCTTTGAACCGTTCTTTAAAGTGGTTCTCTGCATTATTAAGAGCTGGCACTTGAAAATAGTAAAGTAAATGAAACATGTTGAAGTGGGTTGCAAAAGATTGTTCTCATTGAGGTCTGTGGTTAATGAATCAACTGAAAAGAAAAAAAAAGGATGCACAAACATACCCAAGTGATTTACTTTCCAGATTAATTATACATGCAAATTAGTTAGTGTGCAATCTGTGCCAACAACACTGTTATTGTTAATGAAACGAGGAATTTAATTTAAGGAATTAAGGAAGATAGTAATTCAGGGCACCAGTGTAGTTTGTTTAGATGCACAGTTTGTCTTTCTCTCGAGCTTATTGCAAAACCCAGTATGAATGAAGGTCAGGTGCTCCCGTGTCTCCAAAGATTTAAGTGCGGTCACATTAGTGAAATTTCACAAGCAAAGGTCCTTTGTCAGTCGTCAATGTTGTAGTGATGTATGAACCAAGCAGCATTCTGTTTTTCAATGTGGCAAATCGGTGCGACCAATTTGAATAGGTGTGACCAATTTGCGTCAGGGAAATCTTTTGCCCTCATGCGAAATTCCAGATTGTGTGGATTGCTATTGAAATGCCTGGATTTTGTGGAGCGGTAAATGTGCCTGCACCTTTAGTTGTATGAATGGTTATTGGTTTTACAAAGATTTTGCCTAAATTAAACCTAAACCATTGTTACCTTTTATGTTGGCTTTCCAGACATTCCGTACTATGAATATTTCGGAGGTAAGTAGATAAGAAATATGTTGGACAGTGTGGTGGATCTCTAAAATGCATGAAAAGATGCATGATTTTCTTGCATGAAATCTGGGACTCAGAACAGCCTGAGCATTTATAAGTAGCCCTTTGCTGTGGTTTTATAAGTTTACATGAATGGAGCTACAATTAGTTTGCCTTTGGCTATTTGAAATATTTCACTGAGGTATATCATGCATGTACAACCAAAAGAAAATTACCTTTTTATTTTTTGGTTAAAAGTGCAGTTAGCAGTTTTAGCACTTGTGGAATTCCCCTAGACTTATCCAGTAAATAATGCTGCCTTCGTCTGATATTGGAAATTTCATTCTTCCCACTTCTGTAAGTCCGTAATTATCAGTTTGTGAGTTTACGGCATCTTTTTAAAGCCAAAATGTATGAAAAATATTTTGTCAATATTCATTTGAATAAAACGTAGTGTCCCATTCTTAGAAAACCATATAAACGATACATTCATCTAGATTGTCAGCTAACAGTTACGGAATTTTGGTCTAATAAAGGTTGTTTTTGCTGTCTAAAATACAGATAATGTGCATCAAATTATTATTTTTTATACGTAATGTCAGTGTTATCTAAAGCAATGTTAGCAAAATAGCCTCTCACGAGACAAGCTAACAGCTAACTAGCATGCTCGCAGTTTGCTTTTTTTCTGTACAGTGTATGGGATGGCCTGTAAATGTGCAAATTGATTGAAATGATAAAGTAATAAAAACATTAGAAGAAAAATGCTTAGAGCACATTTAAAGAATTACTACGGAGCCCTGCACATGACATGTAGGAAAAATATATATATATTGTGGTCACAAATTAAGAATTTGTTCCCTCGTTTTAGTAAACTGTGGCCATGTTGTACTAATTTTTCCCCTCCATTTAGGGTACGTTTACACAACAACGATGTACTAAAAATGGATAAGTACACTTTGAAACCCATTTTCAAAAGTTTGCTTTTCAGGCCCTCAAAACACTGTTGTCGTGTAAATGAATGGCCAAAACGCATAAGTTTTCTGTTTTTAGTTGAAAATGGTGTTGTATAAACTCCTCCTTAGTAAATCATGGCAACGTTGTACTAATTAATTCCCTTGTTTTAATAAATCAAAATGAGGGTAAGAAGTAGTACACCGTGGCCACAATCACAAATACTATAGAACTAATTAATAAGTTGCGAGAACTCATTTTTAATTTGTGGCCATGATTTAACTAAAACGATAGTTAACGATAAACGATAAAATGAAGAAACAAATTAATAAAACAAACTCATTCTTAAAGGTGATGTATGTAAGTTTTTGACTCTACCAAAGCATAAAAATACCATAATATGCTTGCAGATATTTAAGAAACATGCTAAGTTAACATATTTCTTTATCTGAAAAACAATGCTATAGTCAGTTATCCTCCTTTGAAAATGTGCGTTCCAGGCCGGAATGTCGGTCTCTGTTTTGGTTTGTGAAACCCGCCCACTGCCAGTTTACCCAATTGTATTTCGGCACCCCGGGTTGCCAGTTGGCGGAAAACACAGCATATTTCATTTCATTCATCGTCAAGTGCGCTCGTTCCTGTGCCATATGTGTTTGTCTGCAGGTCATGTGGCTCTGTTTTAAAGGGGTGCTATTATGCTTTTTCACTTTTTCAACTTTAGTTCACAGCCAACAAGTTTTGTATTTCAACCCAAATCTTTTTGGACTTTGTGTTCCAGTCTACGACACCCCCCAGAGCCGTTTGCACCTGGCCCTGCTCACCTGCCTGTTCCTGCTTCTGTCTGCGCTGGGTCTAGCACTGTACTGCACGGACCGCCGAAGACCCCAGCGCACCTGCGAAGAGCTGCAGACGGCACTGGCTGTGTACCTGCTTCAGTTCAAACAGATCGTTTGGGCCTGCTGGATCTGGCTGACCATGCAATGACCATAACTGACCACAGGGGGCAGCAATGGGCAGGAAAAAAAAACACATAAAAGGTCAGGATGTTTTTTGAAGGACTGTGGAGGAAAAAAAGATAAAGGTCCTCTTGTTTTTTTTTTTATTGCTTTTCTTTCACTGTTATAATCAGACTGGCCACCAGTCGAAGCCTCTGAGGATGTTCAACATCCACCTCTTTTACTTTGTGGCTGATTGAAGGCCATGTGCTTTTCCACACCATTAAGGGATGGTGTGCTTTTTTGCCCTTTATGGTGGCATAGCTAATGTCACATCCTCATTATACGGAGCCGTGTGTATTTAGACCTCTGTATGTAGCTCTTTTTCCTCCTATAGTGGGTGATATGTCTTAAAGGAATAGTTCACCAAAAATTAAAGTTTTCTGAAAATTGACTCATTCTCAGGCCATCCAAGATGTAGATGAGTTTGTTTCTTTATCAGATTTGGAGAAATTTAGCATTACATCACTTACTCACCAGTGGATCCTCTGTAGTAAATGGGTGCCGTCAGAATGAGAGTCCAAACAGCTGATAAAAACATCATAATGATTCAAAAGTAATCCACATGACTCCAGTCCATCAGTTAACGTTTTGTGAAGCGAAAACCTGTTTGTTTGTGAGAAACAAATCCATCATTAAGGCGTTTTATACTTTAAATCGTTTTACTTGTGAATTACTGTGACATTTTTGTCAGCTCTTTGGACTCTCATTCTCACGGCACCCATTCACTGTGAAGGATCCTTTGGTGAGCAAGTGATGTAATGTTAAATTTCTCCACAACTGTTCCGATGAAGAAACAAACTCATCTACATCTTGGATGGCCTGAGGGTGAGTACATTTTCAGTACATTTTTATTTTTTGCTGAACTATTCCTTTAAAGCATCTTTTGGTCCTTTTCCAACGAATACTTGTGCAGCAATATTAATTAAAACTTTTAGCACTTGAAATTATACAGGACTGTCAATACAGAAAACGAATGAATGAATTCTGTCCACAGGTAGAGCCCGACTGATATATTGGTAGGTCAGTATTATCATAGGCATGCAAGATATTGAATTAATATATTGGTCTTTAATAAACAGTATGGAAAAGAGCCAGGTGCAACGGTGAGCACATGCATAATGTCATGTGCATTGTCACAAATAGATCCATTTTAGTGCCTGAGAACACTTAGACACACACATATCGCATGAGCTTATAGAATGAGTAAACGCATGGCTGGATCATTTCCTGCTAGTGCTGTTCTGTGTGTTCTTTGCTTCATATAGTATTTACCTCAAAGTGTTGCATCAAAAAAGGTTCATTTCTAAAGTACTATTTTTGTCTACTATTTTTGGATATAAATAGCAATATAAGGGCTTTCTAGTTCAAAGAGTGAATTTAGGAAACTGTTGAAATTAATTTACGGATTTACAAAAATAAAGACAGGATTGAGTTGGAAATGTTTATCCTCAGACATGTTCAAGAATGGATTTATTTTCATGACAGCTTCAAAACATCTTAATATTTTGATTTTGGTGCAACCATGTCATTTTAATTAAATATAAAATCAAAGATCCTCATTGTTGTCCTGTAAAATAATTTATTTAAAAATACAATAAAAATATTATACTAAAATATTGTAACTATATTGTATATTGTATATATATATATATATATACTGTATGTATATATACATACTGTATGTGTATATATATATATATATATAAAGAAAGCAGTTAATACATAAAATGATCTGAATACACCTCTTTGATATTTTTGTTATTAGTTGTTTGTAAAATGTCATGTGGTGCAACTCCCCCAAAACTTGATGATATTTAATGAATTAATAATTCATGATTTTTTTAATTTAAAAAATGAAAAATAATAAATATAAAAATAATATTTAAATGATTTTAAAGTAATTATTAAAATGTTGTACACATATGAGGAAAATGTGTTATTACTTTTTACTTGATAATTGCACCACA
The DNA here is from genome assembly GCF_001515625.1 of Sinocyclocheilus rhinocerous. Classification (NCBI taxonomy): domain Eukaryota; kingdom Metazoa; phylum Chordata; class Actinopteri; order Cypriniformes; family Cyprinidae; genus Sinocyclocheilus; species Sinocyclocheilus rhinocerous. Next base: position 1,863,926 of record NW_015627629.1, read on the forward strand.
TGATGATTTTCAAGTCATTCAATAAAAATTTTTGGGGAAAATTTTTTTTTTATAATCATATGAAACCAACATGAATACGAAGATTACATTTCTAAGAACTTGACGCATGTTTTAAATTAGTTTTATATAAGTTTTTATTTTTTTATCGTGAACACTCTTATGTCATTGACTCATTATTCGATCAGACCCAAAATCAGTCAGGCTCTACAGAATGTGCACACTGTATTCTCTATGAACCAATGTATCACATTATATGAGCTTTTTAATGTCAGATAATATTTCATTTATTCAATGCTGTTGTTTTTGATGCACTTGCTGTACATAATGTGGTTGAATGTGTCTGTGGAATGCAAGACAATGCTATTTATTTTACTAATAATCAAATAGGTTTAGAATACAAATATGCGTTTTATGCATTTATCAAACATGTATATGACACTAATTATTGTTAAAGAATATATTTCAATGTAAATGAGAAAAGAGAACTGGCACAATGACGACACTTTTAGCATTTATCTACTTTACGAGAAACGAAGGGTAAAGCTGTTCCATTAAGCACAAACGTTTCCATCTGCCACTAATTCTCTTAGAAAGAGATATAAGACCGTTGAAGGATGAGTTGGTTATATATTGTGTCATGCACTGCCAGATTTAACTGGCAAATGAAAGAATGCCATTTTAAATAGCGAAATGCTTTATGATGTTCGCAATATTTAAGTTTATATTTTACATAAACCTGTACCAGCATCTTGGCCTCAACCTAATAACGGTGCATTAATTTGTTTTACTATGTTTTATAAGAATTTTCTTTTTCTATCTTTTTTTACTGTTCCACTCAAGTTTTACACTTTTAGTCTCTTAATCTTCCTTTATAGCAGCAGCTGTTCAGTATCTATTTTTCTAGTTTTTGGGCAAGCATTTTCTATCAAATTATATCAGTCTTTGGTTTCTAGTGTCGCCAAAATTGCTTATTTTCTCCATTAGCACACAACTTGACATGTATCGCTTGAATGGAGGGGACAGTACACCCAAAATTGAAAACTCACAAAACTCAAATTGAGACACACACACACCTGTTCAGAAGTTTGGGGGCGGTAAGATTTTTTTTTTTTAAAGAAATTAATATTTTTATTCAGAACGGATGCATTAAATTGATCAAAAGTGACAGTAAAGACAATGTTACAACACATTTCTATTTCAAATTAATGCTGTTCTTTTGAACTTCTATTCATTAAAGAATCCTTAAAAAAATATATCAAGCAACACAACTTTTTTCATTTTTTTTTTCACCATTGATAAATATTTCTTGAGCAGCAAATTAGCAAGAAGAATCATGTGACACTGAAGACTGGAGTAATCATGCTGAAAATTCAGCTTTAATATCACAGGAATAAAATACATTTTAAAATATATTAACATACTGTATAAAACTGTTATTTTTAATTGTAGTAATATGTATAATATTTTACTGTATGTATTGATCAAATAAATGCAGTTTTGGTTAGTATAAGAGCTTTTTTTTTAAATCTTACCGACCCCAAATATTTAATAAAAATGCAATTGGATTAATCCTCATCGATACAAATGATTAAGAGAAATGAGTTAAAGGTGCACAAATAATAATTAAAAAAAACTACTGTGACCTGCATCAAATCACTGAGAGTTACTAGATAGAAATATTTGAAAATGTCAGACACAAAACAAATGTGTCATTATATCTTGAGTCATTTACATGATATGTTGTGCACTGTATGTCTAATTATTACATTTATGCAACACTTAATTAGCACACTTGCTTACTGTACTATACCCATTTCAGGGGAATTCAGATGACAAAAGGGAAATATACTAAATATTTTGTACTGTTGAGCCAGCCAATCGCTGAAGCAATAAAATCGCCCCAGGTCAAGTACACATTCTCTTTTTTTTTTAGTCTTTCTGTAATGTCTATTTCAATAGAGGTGCTTTATGGCAGTATATTCACTGCATTTCTTTAGTTTCAAATATTCAAAACCAAAAAGAGCTCTAAATCGTCACTAGTTTAAAAATCTGAATTTGATTTATTTCATAACCAGAAAAATCAACAATTGCTTTGTATTTTCATCATCATTGCCGTTTATACTGCTTTTATTAAATAAAAGCCCTAAAACAAATATAGACGTATAATGTTGTTGACGGTTACAGAGATGTGTTCACACTATCACACAATAAATAAAATGATGCACAAAACAATCTATGCATAATGTTTTATACTCGGAAACGTGGGCCTGAGTGTGTTACAGAGCTAACAGTGAATCACGACTCATGCTCATAAACTAGCAAAAACTAAAATAGAATCCATTAGAGTTAGGAGGACTAGTTATCATAAGATGCTTAAACCAAAAATGGCATACATCAAATTGTATTGCAACAATATTTCAAAACATAGTGAACTATATATGGAGTGTAACGACACAAACTTTGTAGATGATTCTAGGAAAGCAAGTAAACTGGATATAGCAAATCATTAAATTATCCCTCCAAATATCACACATCAAATTCTGATGTCATATCCTGAAGACTGAAGATTTGTCATTCAATAGTTTTATAGAGCCTAGATTTCCTCTTTGTCTGTCTGAATTAATATATGCTGAATGTAGATGCAAGCATGTTTTCAATAGCAATCCCTTTACATAGGAAGGATACTACCACAGTCATAAACATCATTATATACAGTGGGTACGGAAAGTATTCAGACCCCCTTACATTTTTCACTCTTTGTTATATTGCAGCCATTTGCTAAAATCATTTAAGTTAATTTTTTTTCCTCATTAATGTTATGTCTTACACATAGAGGCAGTACTGGAAGGGAATGATCCTTTAGTAAAGAAAACCAGACATGGATCACACACACTTAAAATAGTGTGTAAAACTAGAATTACCTGAGCTACAATGTATGTACTAAGTCCAACTCCTCAGCGAATGTAGAGTACTAATGGAATAGAGACCGACTGGAAGCTGTTGCTCATTTCTAGCACTGCTTTAAATAGTCTTTAGAAGGAAAGAATCATTTGGTTGAGTAAAAACATAACTGGCAATAAGACGTTGATTGTGTCACACAGGATTTTCAAGAACATTATTTAAGCACACTTCCTTAAAGGCATAGTTTGCCCAAAATTGAATATTCTTTCATCAATGACTCACCCTCATGTCATTCCAAACTTATTATCTTGAAACACAAGTGAAGATATTTTTAATGAAACCTGAGAAATTTCTATCCCTCCAAGGAAAGTTAATTTGCCAAATATGCTTGTCTGATGCACGAGAACCAATGAGCTTTGTTCTTGCATGGGACTCAAGCATGTTTACCATATTTAATGTGCGCTCTGTATTTGCATTGATCAATGTCTATATGAGCAGATATAATTTAGGCTTTTAGTCACATATAAAAGTTACCATGTCTCTTCAGAAGACATGGATTAAATTGCTCAATTCTTAAGGATTATATACAATGGCATGAACTTTTTAAAACTTTTGTAGAATTGACTTTCATTGAAGGGACAGAAATCTAAGGAAGCTTAGAAAAAATTAATAAATAAGTATTTTTAAAGTAGAATTGTGACGTTTTATCTCGCAGTTTTGTTCATAAACTCAAAAAAGCGTTTATATCACAATTCTAAGAAAAAAGTTAGAATTGCAAGATATAAATTCAGTATTGTGAGAAATAAAGTCAGAGTTGCAAGAGAGCCTATAAACTCTGAATTGCGAGAAATAAAGTCGCATTTCTGAGAGAAAAAAAAAATCTGAATTATGAGCTGTAAATTGCAAGATACATTAGCTCTGATTTAAAATTCACAATTCAAAGAAAAAAGTCAGAATTTGCGAGATATAAATGCGCAATTCTGAGATTTCTGAGAATTCTGAGACTTGCAATTGTAAGAAAAAAGTCAGAATTGTGAGATAAAAAGTCACAATTACCTTTTTTTATTTTGTGGTGAAAACGGGTTTCCATAGAAATCTCTCTGGTTTCATTGAAAATATTTTCATTTTGTGTTTTGAAGATGATTGAAAGTCTTAAAAGTTTGGGATAACATGAAGTAATTAATAAAATAATTAAATTTTTCTTGAACTATCCCTTTGAGTTATTGATGTTCACTGTTTATTTTGTCCAGGGTCTTGTGTTTCAAGCTCAACATCAAAAAATGTTGTGGTGAATGATGTGTGACCTCTGTCCGAACAATTGAGTGCACGTGAATGTCTATTCTCAGTCATTGTCGACTGTCAAATAAAATGTAATTCAGAAGCATTTGGTTCAGTTAAGCTCAACTGAGGTCAATCAAAAGTTGAGAAGCACCCAACTAATGAGCCAAATTTACAAGCTTATGAACACATTTTACTTAACAGTACATTCCAAAGCGTTGAAAAAGTTGAGCTGATCATATCATGCCACTTTTCTCATCTACCACATCAGAGCGCCGGCGTGACGAGTGTCCGAGTAGGAACTCTTTCTCGTGAATCAAGCTGTCGACCAGATCCTCTTGACGGTAGTTATGATAGACCTTCAGTAAGGCCATGACAGTGATGCCGAGCCAAGTCAGCCAGGCCGCCCACAACCCAAACTAGAGGAAGCAGAGGAGGCTTGACTGTTATATTCATGAGAAAAACTGGTAATAAGCAGTGTGAATTCAACAAGACAAACTTTGAATGCTGGAAGTCTGCAACAATGTGAAGATTAATAAATAACAATGTGAAGGTCAGCATTTTAGTACTTCCAACTCCATCACCCCGAAGTCATTGGGTGTTTTAAATGATTTTTTGGTTAAATGGTGAACACAAAACTCAAGATATTTTTACGTTTTATTCAAAGACATAAAACACATCACTACATTACTTTGTGATTTTTGACAGATGTCACTGTGGTGTAGTTCATTTATTGCCTACATTTATCTTTTTTACTTCTGGCGATTGTATTTAGGCTTGTTGTGTTCAATTGTGAAGAGTATCATGATGAACAAAACGTGTTAGAATCATAAACTTTTGTTGGTCACAGAGCTTATTTTCTGCAATAATCCAAAAGCCAATGGATGAACACTTTTGGGTTTTGCCGAGGGAACAAAGGGGATGCTAACCTTCAGATCGGCCTACAAAAAGAAGTCATCACTACAGCACTCTATTTGAGATTTGTGAAGGTTATATAGTTAGAATATTTAAACAGTTTGATGTAAGAAGGAATCTCAGTTTTGATAAAGGAGTCTTAATTCGTTGCTAGGGTGAATATTTACTAATAGTCTCAAATGTCTGACTAACCATATGCTACAGATTTTTGTTAAAACGATAGTTCACTCAAAAATGAATATTATATTTACGCACTTTAAAGAGTGAGTAAATGACGACATTTTTGGTTGAACTGCCAACATAATGACCCCTATTGATATAAAGCACTCATGTAGTTATCAAACACAGTTTATATTTTTAACTGACCAACCTGTGCTTTGGCAAACTGGTCATAAAAAGCAGAATTGTCCAACCCTAGTTCAAGATCAGTGTCCTGTAGATCCTCACAGCTAGAAATGAACAGTAGTCAGTGTTAGATATGATTCACAGACACTTGAAGAATCAACATTTAATCAAGTAGATATTGCTCATAAAAACTTGAAGAACAAAGCTGCTTGTCAGACACATTCAGGGTTTATATTCAAAGAATGTAGTAGTCTGTGGACACTAAAACGTGACTGAACTTTAAAAGTCTCTGAAGTGAACTGAGCCAAAAGCCTCTGGCTAATTTCAATGTCAGCAAACCCTCTCTGACAGAGAAAAACAGGCCCATCCAATTAACTGTGGCTCTTTTCAAGCTATAAAGGCAGTCTAAAAACATGCTTTATATACATTGTAGTGTTTATTTATACATTGTAGAAGCAGAAAATAGCGGCGTCATGCTTACCTGCTGGGCATACTGCCTCCTTCTGTGATGGCATCACACCATAGATTGAAACCCACACTGACTATTGTGCTGGACAGGAACACAGCAAACACTACGAATGTGCTGATGAGCAGGTTCAGAAAGGCATTGAAGATCGAGCTGTATAAAGAAAAGGTAAAAGAGAGATTTTACTACAGTAAATTCATCATTTGCACTCTCCAGTTATTCCAACCCATACTATTTCTGTTACGGAAGGAGACTCACACAGAGGGTTAGAAAAATACAATAATGTTTATTATCAGCAATAGATGCAGATGGATTGGACAGGTGAGTATATGAGCTAAAGTAAACCGTCTTCAGGAAGAGGGGAAGAGTGATTCCGTATATGATGAGTACACGGGGAATCCACGGAGCAGATGACGGGAACGGACTAGGGAATGGAGCACAGGAGAACACACTGGAGGAAACACAGGAGGTAAGTATCACAGGCAGGTAAAGTCTTCCAATGTATCATGTTAAGATATCAGAGAGAGAGAGTCCACTTCGATGAAACGAGATCAGACACTGGAGTGAAGCGAGGTGTGTTCTTTTGTATGGGAGCTGAGAGTGATTGTTAATCCGTGACAGGTGCGTGTGATTAGAACTCAGGTGATGGTGTTCGCTGTGATTGGGAGGTGGTTGAGCCTGGCCGATCTGTGACA
>NW_015627629.1:1870948-1874974 GCF_001515625.1 Sinocyclocheilus rhinocerous
AGGTACTGTACCCAGTGGAAAACCCCCCAAAAGTGAACCGTACCGAGCCGTACCATGCCATACCATGCAGTGGAAAAGCGCCACAAGGTTCACTTTGTTACGGAAGGAGACTCACACAGGGGATTAGAAAAATACTATAATGTTTATTATCAGCAATAGATGCAGATGGATTGGACAGGTGAGTATATGAGCTAAAGTAAACCGTCTTCAGGAAGAGGGGAAGAGTGATTCCGTATATGATGAGTACACGGGGAATCCACGGAGCAGATGACGGGAACGGACTAGGGAATGGAGCACAGGAGAACACACTGGAGGAAACACAGGAGGTAAGTATCACAGGCAGGTAAAGTCTTCCAATGTATCATGTTAAGATATCAGAGAGAGAGAGTCCACTTCGATGAAACGAGATCAGACACTGGAGTGAAGCGAGGTGTGTTCTTTTGTATGGGAGCTGAGAGTGATTGTTAATCCGTGACAGGTGCGTGTGATTAGAACTCAGGTGATGGTGTTCGCTGTGATTGGGAGGTGGTTGAGCCTGGCCGATCTGTGACAATTTCCTTTCTTCTGTGGAACACAAAAGAAGATATTTTGCAGAATGCTGAGCTGCTCTTTTCCATTAAAAGTGACAAAGGACTGATTCACACTGTTTATCCTCCAAAAGGCTATGTATAGTTATCTAGTTTTTTTATTATTATTATTATTAATTAGGGATGAAACGATGCACCCGAGCCGGATGAAAACCATACAAATATGTGATGATTCATCTTTTCATTTATAATTACTCTTAAATCTCATTTTGTTTAAAAAAAATAAATAAAAAATTGTGAGAAAAACGGATTGTATCATGAAATCAGTATCGTGAATCATATCGCATCGTGAGTTGAGTGAATCGTTACATCCCTATTATTAATATTTATTTCAGTTTTAGTTTTAGCTATTTTAGTACATCGTTAAACTAAATTAAAATGAGCAATGTTGCAATGACAACTATCTGAAAGTTCAGTTTTTAATATTTTATTTTATTTCCGTTAACGTTTATTTTATTTCAAGTAACAATTTTTGATGGTTTAATTTTAGTTTTAGTTAATCTCATTCATGCTAACTTGTCACGATTGGTCATGAGATGTGCAAAAACAAATGATGTTTGATGCCATTATCATTACACAAACTTTACAACTTTTATATTTTGGCATGCATACTGTACATACAGTATAGCTTCAGAAGACTTGGAGTATAGTGCTCAACTTTATTTATTTGTTTTTATTTTATATTTATTTATTTATTTTTACCATGTATGTAACCATTTAATTTCATTGTATTGGGGAAAAAAGCAGCTTGGACATTCCGCCTAACATCTCTTTTTGTGTTCCACATAAGAAACAAAATAATATGGGTTTGGAACATTTTAATGATTATATAATTTACAATTTGGGATGAAATAACCCATTTGAACGGTTATATAATCATTTTCCATTAAACTTATTATTTGAATGGGAAAAAATAAAAGTAGTTTTATAATAGAAATAACAATATAACTGCTTATACTGATTTTTGTAGTGGCTTAACCTGAGAATTATGTGTGATTTATTTATATACTAAATATTAAAAGAGTAGGATATCTGGTGTTTATGTCTATTAAATGTAAACTGGCCTTTGGTTTCAGGCTGGACAGACTAGAATCATATAGCAATGATTAATATGATTAAAAATCTCATTATTCAAAATTCATTGACTTGAAGCTGTTCTAAACCATTCAAATACAGTAGAACCACTACCAGCTGATTTATACTTTATATTAGGCCACACATTCCTCATTAAAACAATGAAACTACTTAATCACAAATGTGTCAAGTTTATTGTTATTGAACATGTTTCCCATATAAGATCGTATTTAAAATGAAATATGTAACGAATGTAGAAGCTCCTCGGTGACATGCATCCCAGCCACCGCACTGGCACGGGTCTAATACATATGAGACATCAAATTCACAAGCAATTCGATGAAAGAAACAATCACTCACTCATCGTGGCCTTTGCAGATGAAGAACAGCAGCCTCCAGGCTTGTACGGCGGACAGGACGAGCGACGCGATGCCGACGGCGGTGATGAAGCTGCAGGATGACTGTGGTCCCCATTCCTCAATGATGAAGCGCTGCTTAGACACTGTGATGTTCTCATTCTGCCACATCCCCCGCGTAAATAGCAGACATTTGCCGCGAAAATCCTCCGTGTTCTCCGACAGAGGTACTATAGCTATAAAGCCAAAGACGAAGGCTAAAAAATAAAGGATGCATTGCGCGAATATGAAATTATCCATAGGCATTTTGCCAGAGCTGTGCTGTCGGTGCGGCTCGAGCTCTCGCGCTGCAGCTGCGCACTCGGACTTTGCAGCAGAGCAGCGAAATACATGCATTTATCCGAGGGAAAAAAGCATCGATGACACTTCTTTGTTTTAGTTTTATGGAGGGCTAATCCATAGAAATGCGCAAAAGCTGGTAACACTTTTAATACAGTTCATTAGCAAACATTAAAAGATCAGTGCAATCTGATATGAGTAGGGGCGAATATTTAGTCAAGTCTATTTTATTTGCGTAGGGCTTTTAGGCCTACTGTTGTTTTACAGCTTTGCAGTAGTGTTTAATAATAAAAATTGAATAAAATAATAAATTGTTTAATACACTGAATAATAAAATGGACTTATTTTAAAATAACAATAAAATACTATGCCAAAAATAAATACATAAATAAATAAATGTGTATAAATAAAAAATGCACATAATCTACAGACCAACTAACAGACCAAAATTCAAGCTATGCACTCTCCATAGATCTGTTTGTTAGTGCAGTTCTGAAGCAGATGTTCCTTTTGACATGACAAACTCTGCTAATGGTACACTTCTTGCTTCTATATTCATCAAAAATACTAAATACTTATTCATAATCAGCTTTAATATTGATATAAATATAAATTGTCAAAAGGTCAGTGTCAGCTGAAAATACCGAAATGTGATGGTTGCCTGATAACACTTCCATTCACATCCATTGAAAGTCCATTCACTGTTGTTCTCACATCAAAATCTACCAACATATTTGTTTAGAGCTGTTTTCACTTTTAAACTGTGCTTGATCTGTGCATATTTCTCTCTTGATTCAGACTAGACGACCTTTTCACACTGGAGGAAGTAATATTATGGTTTGAGGACTTTGGCCTTATTATATATATTATTATATATAATAAATTATATTGGTGACATAAGAAAACCCTTTTGATTATGAAATTAAAAAAGTTTTCAAAAGAAAATATTTTGGTCTGAAATAATTTAATTTAGAAAAAAAAAGTGTTTTATTTCTAAATACATTTGCAGTCTTTTTTTTATTAAATTGAAGTAGGCAAAATGGCAATAACTGTGACTCAAAGTTGAAAATTAATGTTTTTAATGTAATTTAATTGTTATGTTGTCATAAAATGCAGCTTAGGTTAGGGTTTAATAATAATAATAATAAAAGTTTAAAGGGGTCATGGGATGCCCATTTTCCACAAGTTGATATGATTCTTTAGGGTCTTAATGAAAAGTCTGTAACATAGTTTGGTTAAAATTTCTCAATGGTAGTGTAAAAAAACAGTTTTTACCCTGTCAAAAACAGCTCTTTTCAGAGCATTCAGATTTGTAGCATTTTCCTTTAAATGTTAATGAGCTCTCCTGGCCCCGCCCCTCTCTTCCGAGCTGCTCTCACAGACTGTTTACTTTAGCTGTATTCATCGTGAAACTTGCTAATTAGCACATTATTAGGAAAGGCGATTTGCAAAGATTCATTAAAAAACCTTATACTCACTTCTTCTGTAGGTGAAGCTGGATCACGAATGATTCGCGGCGAACATAGACACATTTATGCAGATCGGGGGTGCATTCTCTTCAGAAACAAATGTAATCCACTACGAGTTCAGCGGCTCAGATGTCGGGAGTAAACGACGACTGCTACGTTCATTATTACATCCAACAACAAAACACCTCAATCGCTTAGGAG
>NW_015627629.1:1875647-1898150 GCF_001515625.1 Sinocyclocheilus rhinocerous
AATGTAATCCACTGCGAGTTCAGCGGCTCAGATGTCGGGAGTAAATGACGACTGCTATGTTCATTATTATATCCAACAACAGAACACCTCAATCGCTTAGGAGTCATTCTTGTCTACATCTGCTCCGGCGGTGAAACAATGGCGGTCTGATGACAGTCACTCAGGGCGGAGCTAAGGTAAGACACCAGTCCAGTCTGTGCTGAAACGCTACTGTCAATCAAACTATCGTGGGAGGGGCCTGTCTGTGTGACGTCACACAGACAGGCATCTGAGATCGGCTCGATTTGAGAAAGGGGTAAAGATTTTAGTAGATTAACAAAAAACCACTGGGTGGATTTTTATAATTTTAGGGTGGTTGTGTACACACATTGCCAACACACATTTCAGTTCAAACAACTTGTAAAAGTGCATGTAGCAATATATGACCCCTTTAATATTTTATCCAAGGCATGAAAATTTACTGCATAACAGTACATACTGTACATAAAGCTTTCTGAAGTGCAGAAGGAAATCCATTGAGCTGCTTTCTCAGCATTTGGAAGTCACTCGTCTCGCACCACATACTCTGCACGCTTCAGCTATTTTCTACGAATTGGTTTTGTAAGGCGCAGAGCAGCCAAGAAACCATTCTTGCGGAACGGCAACAAGCAGAGGAAATTACAGTATGTGGGTCCATTTACCTTTGAGTAACAACCAGTGCCAGAAAGTCCTTTGAAGCAATGAGTGCAAATGTTAAACGGTTGGTTACGATGACGCCTTCTGTAAAGCAGGCACTGTCATTAAATATACAGCAGGTGTATTATAACATAGCCGATATTGTGTTAGATCATTGGACAGGACAAGAAGAAATCATATTATATAATGTTTTATAAATAATAATAGCAAAAACATGACATTCTTTAGTTTTCAAATACCTTGTGCATAAAAAAAGCACTGAATAGCAGATACATCATTAAAAATATGTTCATAATATTTGTAATTTTAACATTTATAATTTAAATATTATATATATATATATATATACACACACAAGATATATAATAAGATGTGGTTGTCGATTATGCAAGCATACATTTTTTTCCATCAGTTTAAGTTTTGTACATGACTTTATTGTGATATTTTGATCAACTAAATATTTACGTATGACAATGATTTCACCCCTTTAATTAATGTATAATATGTTAAACTGATGATTACAACTCACCATGTTACAACACTCACTCTGTCCCCTACATATGCAAACAGCATTTTGTTTTTTTTCTTTTAAGCTCGTTTGATTTGTTTCCTCATTTTTCCTCGACGGCCTTGATGTGAAGTTGGTCCATGATCAATCTGATTAATGGTCACTTTAAGAGATTCTCTCCGGCCTGTTACTTCATCTTTCACTGCCTGAACACAAAAAAAGCATAAAATAGCATAAAGTAAAATAATAAAATAAAATATGGCTGTTATCCTGTTTCTCTTAATTTCCTCTGGGTGTATGTGGATAGAATGAGATAATCAATATCCTCATGCCATTAATCTGTGCATGCACTAATAGGACAAAAAAAAAAAAAAAAACAGCCGATAAAGATGATTTAATGTCGATGATGGTAGTTTTTCAGCATTCTCATTTATCACAACAGGAAATGGTCCAGTTGGAAGAAAAAAGGTATACATTATTTGTGTGTGTGTGTGTGTGAGCTAATGATGAGCTATCATTCTTTAAAGTAAATAAAAGTAGATACTTGATTCTTTAAAGTTTATACTTTTTAGGCCACAGTACAATTATACCTCGTGTGACAGGAGAAACCTGCTCTAAAGCAGGAAGCAGCCCGGTTGAAGCCCGTCGAGTTTCCAGCGCCTGTTTCCACCAGCTGCCCAGCTTACAGTGACCCACCCGGTCTGAGGTGGTCCGGAAACACACTGCTTCTTTTGTGCTGGTGATTCTGGACTCACTGGAGGACCGGTGTCTGGACTGCTGAGAGAGACTGAGCTGCTGGGTGTGGACGGGGCTGGATTGGGAGCCAATAGGATTCTGGAGCTGACGGGATCGCTGGGAGAGATGGATGAGGCTGAGGTCCATATCCACGATGGAGCTTTTAAGGGCTCTTAAGGAACAGGCATGGTAGGGTTCTCGATCATCTGCTAAGAGGTCAGTATGTTGGAGATGAGCCGGGAGGTTGCGCATGATATCTGTGAGGGCGCAGGAAGTGAGGATTTCTGGCTGGTCTACGGCGTCCTCAGGGTCACGGCAGAAGTCTTCCTGGCATTCCTCCACCCGTGAGGGAGACAACGCCCGCTTGACACAAGACCAAAAGACAAAGATCAGTCAAAGACTTTGTTAACAGAGGCAAAACGATTTTTGGTGTATCCATCTGTTTAGATACAGCAAGTATTATTTATTTACACTAAGTATGTAAATAGATAGGTAAACAGACAGACAGATAGATAGATGATAGATATTTTTATGAATTTAAATGTTATTCTTTTTATTTTAATATCATAAAGAATACTGTAAATGAATAAAATAAATAAAAACTGGTGTTCATAATAAATAAATAAATAAATGTATTTTATAATCCTGATCAAAATCGCATTATTGATGCTGCAATATTTTTATTTTTTTATTATTATTATTACTTATTTATTTAATTTTTTTACGGTACGTGGTCATTAAGATGTCACTCACCCTTAACGGCTTCAGCTCCAGAAAGCTGCAGGTTCTTGACGCTTTAGAATCCCGCAGGCGAACAAACTCTGTTTTTGGCTCACTGGGTGAAAAGATCCACTCTTCAGTCTCAGACAGATTCTTGGGCTTAATGCTATCAGCATCATCCACAGTTTTATTGTAAGTAAGCTTCTCTGTGGGGAGAAAAACATATATATATAGTGATCAATGTCATCCCACATGCTCAATGAGGCACTTATAAACCAGGGGTTTTCAAACTGGGGTCCGTGACGCAAAGCCAGGGGGTCCGCAAAATAATTTGCTATACCGTATTTTCCGGACTGCAACTCGCGTTTTTTATCTTCTGAAACATGCTATGATTTATATTCCAAAGTGACTTATATAATGCATTAAATGTCAAATACAAGCTGTGTCTCATTTAGAAGGCTGCGCCCTCCAGAGGGGATGAGGTCAAAGGTCATTTGTTCCTGATGAAATACAAAGCACTATAGTTGACCATGTTCTTCTGCATGGACTGACCATGAGGGAAGTTAGCCTACAGGCTCATCTACAAGGTTTCAATACTGCTTACCAGTGTTGGGCAGTAACGCATTACTTAGTAAGGCGTTATTGTAATTTGATTACTTTTTTAGTAACGGAGTAATTTAACGCGTTATAATTTTCAAAATAGTAATTAGAGTATAGCCTAGTTACAAGCCGAGGTCTCTATACGCTACTGCTGCGTTACATTGCTGACAGAATGCAGTAATTTATAATCTAGAGATTGTAAAAAGGATGTAGCACACGCACTGTCGAGTCAAGTGCCAGTGGATTAGAGACCTGTACGGTGGCCGAGAAGTGCAAAGCAAATCACAATTCTGAAAACAAAATAACAAATTACAAACGCAAATGCAAGTCTAAAAAACAAAATAACAATTCAGAAAGCACAACAACAATTCAGAAAACATTATAACAAGTCAGAAAACACAATGACAAATTCGAAAACAAAATAACAAGTCAGAAAACACAATGACAAATTCGAAAACAAAATAACAAGTCAGAAAACACAAACATCTGTCAATCAACGTATACAGGGAAGAACCAGCCGAAGAACAGCAGAGTCGTGGTAGAAAGTTCGGAGATGGTATTAAAGTAGCTCAGTTTAAATGTATTGTATGAATTGCCCTTACTATGGAATAAAAAATACGGGGTGTCTATTTACATTTAGTTAAAAGTGGCTGTAATATAACAGCTCCAGTGGTGCAGATGGATAAGCACTTATCACTGGCTTTTTGACGCGATCGACCCAGGTTCGATCCCGTTTTTTGCCGAACTTTTTTTCCCTCACTTTTCAAATCTCGTATTAGCAATGGATTCTATTTACACTAAGTGAAAATAGCAGTATGCTGCTTACACAATACACATTCAATATAATTACACTTACAGTACATAGCAGCAGTACTTCAGATGAGAGAACTTTCATTATTCTATGTACAGTAAATACTGTAGTACATGTTGTACACCGTCAAACTCATTACTGTTGGATTGATTTGTAGCCAAGTATGTACTGTATTTGTGCAGAACTGAGAGACGGCTGTCTCGGCGAGGTAGAGAAGTCTTTTATCAGAAGACTTAAAAACTGCTATAACAAATAAGGATACTACCAATACTGTAATGCAAATTGGCAGAGGATGCTGAATGAATGAATTAATTTATTTACAGTAATTATTTATTTATTCATTCATTATTTCTTTATTTCTGTAAAGTAACTGACAGTATATTCCAATGTATGTTTACTGTATATTCAGTTATTTGGTCTTTGAACTTTTCTCTTGTAGTGCTTTTCATTTACTGTAATATCTCTTTACAGTAGTGTAATGACAGTAAACTTTTCTTAAAGTTTATTGCTGAATTTTACTGTATCTGCACCAAAGGACCCATAGCGACCCCTAGAGGACGCAGATCTCACTTCTGTTCAGTAGGCAGGAAAATAGTTTGTGTATTTGGCAGGTCTGTGTGTCATCTGAGGCCAAAGTTCGAGTCTAACAAAAGAGAACATGATTTTGACTAAAGTATTTGATTTTGACCTGAAAGTTTGCATAAGTTGGTGTGTAGTTTTGAGATTGTGTTTATAGTATGTGGAATCACTTTACTGTACAGTAACATTTGTAAACCCTTCAGCCTGAGTATACTATTAAAAAAATTATAAAACAGAATGTTTAAAACATAAACAACTGACAAAATCTTTCCAAAATTATCTGAATGACAAACAAATGTGACCCTGGACCACAAAACCAGTCTTAAGTCGCTGGGGTATATTTGTAGCAATAGCGAAAAATACATTGTATGGGTCAAAATGATTGATTTTTCTTTTATGTCAAAAATCATTAAAGGGGTCATATGATGCGATTTCAAGTTTTCCTTTCTCTTTGGAGTGCTACATACCAATACATCAATGGAAAGCTTATTTATTCAGCTTTCAGATGATGTATAAATCTCAATTTCGAAAAATTGACCCTTATGACTGGTTTTGTGGTCCAGGGTCACAAATATAGTAACATGAAATCATCCCGAAAAAATTAATGTCTATCATGATATTCTGACCATTTTAACTGTCTTGTAAAATGACCTAGTGTTTACTTTCATGTGTCACATTTTTATAGCCAGTGACTAGCATTTCATTAAAGTTAATGTTCATATTTGTTTATAAACCCATCTGTTCAGGTTCTATAAAAACAGAGCGTTTGATGTCAGATGAATAGTGGCTCACCTCCTCTCTGCATGTGGAGCTTCTACTGCGTCACCCTCAGCTGAGTGTGAGATGACTCCAGATACCACACTAGGGAAGATCTTCTCTATAACTTTATAAAAGATGTGTTATTAATGTGGAGCATATCATAACAGTATGGAAGACTGTTTCCACCACAAGATAAAAAAATAAAACAGGTACTCACAATTCTGAGAAAAATGTCAAAATTGTAAGATATAAACTTAGTATTCTGACTTTTTTCTCACAATTCTTGAGTTTATATCACACAGTTCTGTCTCTTTCTCTATCTCACAAGGTACTCACAATTCTGAGAAAAATGTCAAAATTGTAAGATATAAACTTAGTATTCTGACTTTTTCTCACAATTCTTGAGTTTATATCACACAGTTCTGTCTCTTTCTCTATCTCACAAGATATATTCTTAGAACTGCAAGATGTTAACTGCAAGTGATGCAAAGTGATGTCACAACTGAAAGATACTGTATAAATTCAATTCCAAGAAATCGGAATTGAGAGATATAAATGCGCAATTGCGAGAGAAAAGACTGCAAAAGTCACAATAAATTAAATTTTTTTATTATGTGGCAGAAATAAAAACACAGAATTGCGTGATGTAAACTCAGAATTTAAAGAAAAAAAGTCAGAATTACATGATGTAAATTGCAAGAAAAAAGTCAGAATTAAAAGATGTAAACTCGTAATTTATAGAAAAAAGTCAGAATTGCTTGATGTAAACTCAGAATTGCAAGAAAAAAGTCAGAACTGCATGATGTAAACTCAGAATTTAGAGAAAAAAGTCAGAACTGCATGATCTAAACTGAGAATTGCAAGAAAAAAGTCAGAACTGCATGATGTAAACTCAGAATTTAGAGAAAAAAGTCAGAACTGCATGATCTAAACTGAGAATTGCAAGAAAAAAGTCAGAACTGCATGATGTAAACTCAGAATTTAGAGAAAAAAGTCAGAACTGCATGATCTAAACTGAGAATTGCAAGAAAAAAGTCAGAACTGCATGATGTAAACTCAGAATTTAGAGAAAAAAGTCAGAACTGCATGATGTAAACTCAGAATTTAGAGGAAAAAAGTCAGAATGGCATGATTTAAATCATTTTTTTAAGAAAAAAAAAATGAAGAGAACAGTCAGAATTGTGAGATGTAAATTGCAAGAAAAAAGACAGAGATGTAAACTCATAATTTAGTGAAAAAAAAAAGAATTGCTTGATGTAAACTCAGAATTGTGAGAAAAAAAAGTCAGAATTGCATGATGTAAAAGAATTGAGAAAAAAGTCTGAATTGCGCGATGTAAACTCAAAATTGTGAGAAAAAAGTCAGAATTGCGAGATGTAAACTAGGAATTTAGAGAAAAAATAAGAATTGTGTAATGTAAACTTTTTTCTGAGAAAAAAAAATTGTGAGAATTGTAAGGAAAAATGTCAGATTTCTGAGTTTATTAGGCTATCTCATAATTCAGATTTTGAATCTGAATGATGAAATAAAGTGTCTCAGTTACCTTTTTACATTTTATCCCTTGGCAGAAACGGCCTTCCATATTACAGAATCACTACTAAAGAACAATTGGATTCAGCAGTCAACAATCTCACCCACACTTTCCCTGCTCAGGCTGTTAATGGATAGCGCATCTGTGGCGCCGTCTAGAGTGAGGGTTAGATCGGGACAGCCAGAGAACATGTCTGCAGGAGTTTTGTCCTCATCTGGGACGTGGCTTTCCTCTTCTTCAGGCACAGCAGAAGAGTTCTGCTTCAGGAGGATGGGTTCCTGTGCAGATGGGGCTTCAGAGCAGACAGCCGGTGGTGAAGAGCAGGGAGATTTGAAGAAGCCAACAGACTCCATGCTGTCAGGAGATGTCGTGGGAGAGGAGAACACTGGTGAATCATTCATGTCCTCCTGTATGAATGGAAGGATAGAAAAAGTATGACTAGCTTGATGGATGGATGTTGCATTCATTAAATCAGTAAATGAATATGGCTGTATCTGTGAGTCAGTGCACCTCTGGCTGCAGAGGCAGGTCTTCCTCACACTCTTCCTCAACAGCTCTTCGCTTGAACTTACAATGAATGTCAACTGATGTGCTGTTAGCAGCAACATGACATAAGGCCTGAGATGAGAGTTGTGCACTATTCACACTATTCTCCAGGTACTTTGGCAGCAGCAGCACCACCCTAAAAATCAGAAAATAAATAACAGTAAATCAAATCACCTTTTACAAACAGTATACTACTGTTCAAAAAAATGTTAAGCAATGACAGTAGGATGAAACTATATAATTTCAGCTAACATGCCCCAGTATATTTGAGATGAAAGCAGCTGTAGTTTACCTGCTTCAGTTCTTACTGGTGGTTGACCAACTGTTTCTTGCTTCAGTATCTGTGCTTCATTGGGCTGCATATTTTGGCTTTCTATCAGCTGGAGACAAGCCAAACCCTGCCACAACAAAAAAAAGATGGATGGCAAAGAACAAATTTGTTTATACCATCATTTACCAAAATCAGAGTTTACCAGTTATCCCATGCAGGGTGAAAATCATTACAGTATCTAGAATCACCTTACACAGAGAGGCCAACATATTACTACAAATCCCATGATTCTCACAGACATGAATGAAATGTTTGAACAGGTGAACATCTTTAGTTTGGAGTCCTCTAATCAGTGCCCAGGCCTCAGAGATACATCTGAAACATATAGCATAACCCATAATAATAACTGTAGACTCCAATGTGCGATAATTACAAAAACACCAAAGGAACTTAGGTTCCTAAGAATCATTGTGATTTACTTGTTGTGTATTAACACATCCACACAGAGTTTGATGTCTTGAATGCTCTCCATGACTGGTGTGCTGCTGTAGAGATATTTCAGTGCTGCTCGATTCTCTCTTGTCTTCAATAAGGTCCTCAGAACAGCAC
The DNA here is from genome assembly GCF_001515625.1 of Sinocyclocheilus rhinocerous. Lineage (NCBI taxonomy): Eukaryota > Metazoa > Chordata > Actinopteri > Cypriniformes > Cyprinidae > Sinocyclocheilus > Sinocyclocheilus rhinocerous. The sequence continues at coordinate 1,883,992 of NW_015627629.1, forward strand.
AATGGTGCCATGGCAGTGTTGGAGGACAAGCTCTTGGGCTCAATAAGACATTCATTGAGTCCTGGGAATAACAATGTTCAGAGTTCAATGGGTTTAGACCAATGTAATATGATACCATACAATTTGAGTGATGGTTTTGAAAACATCTCACTGTTACTAATCCGTGATCTAGAAGCCAGAATCCACAGATCTGTTGGGAAAATGCAGATGGGATACTGAATACATGGCAGAATGACTGCAGGAGATCATCCTTACAGTGCAGGAAGTTAGACACATCCAGGACAAAGTACATTATCTGGAGAGGATTTGTTAAAGAGAGTTATCATCCAAACCACAAGAGAGCAACCAAAGCTGAGAATGTAAATTATTTGTAAATGATGCATATCATTATATAATATATTATAATATACACACACACACACACACACACATTACCATTCAAATTCAAATATGTGACCCTAGACCACAAAACCAGTCTTAAGTCGCTGGGGTATATTTGTAGCAATAGCCAAAAATACATTGTATGGGTCAAAATTATTGATTTTTCTTTTATGCCAAAAATCATTAGGATATTAAGTAAAGATCATGTTCCATGAAGATATTTTGTAAATTTCCTACTGTAAATATATCAAAACTTAATTGTTGATTAGAAATATGCATTGCTAAGAACTTCATTTGGACAACTTTAAAGGCGATTTTCTCAATATTTAGATGTTTTTGCACCCTCAGATTCCAGATTTTCAAATAGTTGTATCTCAGCCAAATTTTGTCCTATCCCAACAAACCATACATCAATGGAAAGCTTATTTATTCAGCTTTCAGATGATGTGTAAATCTCAATTTCGAAAAATGGACCCTTATGACTGGTTTTGTGGTCCAGGGTCACAAATTTGGGGTCAGTATGATTTTACATGCCTTTGAAAGAAGTCTCTTATGCTCACCAAGGCTGCATTTCTTTAATCAAAAATATTGATTAAAGTAATATTTACCCGTGAAGGTAAAGCTGAATTTTCATCAGCCATTACTCCATCATAGGATATCATAGGATTTTTTGATGAGTAGAAAGTTCAAAACAACATAATTTATTTATTTATAATTTTTTGGTAACATTATATATTATTATGTCTTCATTGTAGCTTTTAATGTAGTACTGTTTTTTTTCAATAAATAAATACATAAAAATCTTACTGGCCCCAAACTTTTGAACGGTAGTATGAAATACTATCCAAAGTATTTAAATTGCTATAAAAGGCTATTTAATGGTTATTCAGCTCAATAAAACAAAAAATGGAAAATATTTACAAATATATTTAACCATACTGGGATATTATTCTGGAACAGAATTGTGCATTAATGAATAACATAATATTCCAACATAAAATAAGTGTAAAAAAGTAAATAAATATTAAAATAAATATACTATAACTAAATGTTAAAATAGAAATAAGCAGGATACAATGGCTTGGACAGACAGGATGTCAATATTAGGCAGCAGCACTAGCTTTAGCAAAGCTTCTAGAGATGGTGGTGGGTATGTCTGATAGGCACAATCTTCTGAAACCCATACAGGCCCATGTTGTTCATCCATATGAGCCACCATAACCTGAATAAGCGAGCTCCACCGGCACTTATCCTCAGCATAACCGCTGATGAGAGAATATTGATTATTAACATTTCAAATTTCTATTGAATGTTAATAATAATACATGTTTTTGTAGGTTAGAGTGGAAAAGGTAGTCATTACCTCAACTCCAGACATGTTCTCCTGTGTTTCTGGTCCATCTCACACTACATCTGAGATAACCTCTTCATCTCATGGGCTTCTGAAAAAGACACAAAGCAAACACAAATGAACATGAGGACATAATCAATTACAGTGTACTTTGTCCTTGATTTTAAAATTCAAAAGTGAAATGATCAGTTGCTTTCTTTCTCTTTCTTTTCTATTTTAATAGATCATTTTAACAGACCAAAGAAAACAACTCACCGGGGTGTTTGGGCAGAAGTCCTGTGATGCTCCACCACTGCACCAGGCGGCCCAGCAGGATGTGTTGCCAGATGGCATGATGGTCTTGTTTCAAACAACCCCATATATCTGAAGCCCTGCTTCCTAGTGTACACATCCCACATGGGACACCCATGAACAGAGAGTGAAAACCATAGTAGCAATTTGTTAGAGCACTTCATATTCCAACATTTAAAAAAATATTTCAACATGTTTTTCCTTCATGATAATCATATGCATATTTGGTTGTGCAATCAATCAATCAATCATTAGTACAGACTTATTATTACACGTTATTATTACATACTGTATACTAAATTGAATGAACTGTACAGTTGTTTTAAAAAAAAATACCAAACCATTTTCCATAAAAGGTCTCCACACTTTGCATTTATTTGTAAAATAATTATTACACATTGTGTATTATTACACAGACATCCTAAAATTGACACATTTGATAGGCACTCTGCATTGAATTCACTGTTTGAAAAGCTGTCATAGTTGTGAATGCATATTTAGATCATGTGCATTTATATTTTACTGATGACTCAGTCAATAAAGTCAGTAAGAAAGAAAGAAAGCAAAGGAGAAAAAGAAAGGGAAAAAAATTGTTTGCATATAAGTGAAAAGTATGGAGCGCCTTAAAGGGAAATGGTGATGGTGTAATAAAAAAATAAAAAAAATAAAAAAAACCGATAGGAGGAAAAATTATACTTCAATGTTTGTGCTCTCTCGAAAAATTCCCCCGTTCACTCACAAAACGTTTTTGATGGAAATATGATGTACTGTGCATTATACTATACTGTACTGCTTAATATAATATGCTGTATATTTCAGTGCTTTTGGATACGAATGCAAAGTTTAGTTTTTTTTTCTCTGGGCATCGCAATAGTTTTGCAAGAGAATGTTAATGTTTTGCGAACAAATGCGAAGCTTTCCATGGGAACGCGAAGTTTTTGCAAGAGAATGCAAATGTTTTGTGAGAGAACGCAGAATTTTTAGGAGAACACAATGTTTGTGAACAAATGCAAAAACATTCAAATATAAATTTTCCTCCCGTCCTCATATTTTTCCGTCACCATGTCCCATTAGGGGGTCCTTACAAGAGACTCAAAATACGGCAACAAGTCTCCAAACTGACCATGTTTAGAGTGCAGACAGTTACTGTGTTTCTGTATTAGGTGGACCAGAGAAAGCAGGTTCTTCCAGCTTGAGGAGCAGTTTATGGACTAGAGCAACAGCGTTTTCATCCAAACACATCCACAAGCCTTTACATCGACCGAAACCTACAATCAGAGAAGAGCCAGGTGAGCTTTATCTGAACACCCCAAACAAAAAAAAGGTAAACCTCAATGTTTAATAAGATTTCACCTACTCACAGAGCATTAACAGCTCCTTCTTGGCCAGTTCTGCTGATCTCTCAAGCCAGCTGTTAAAACTGGCCACACGTTCACCTATAGAGAAACAGCACATCAAACCATTTGTGTCACACCACTGTGATCTATATTGGATTGAGAGTATGCACAGGTACAATATAAGACATTGAATTCTTACCTTCAGTATAGAGGCCTCGTAAGCAGTCAATGAGGCCTTTGATATTGTTGTCTGTTAATGCTTTATTCCATGAGACTTCTGTGTTTAGCATCATCCTGATATTCCAGAAGGAACCTTCCAAGAAACCTTAAAGACATCAACTACCCAATAATAGAAATCGTAGCCTTAATGGTAAGGCCTTAGTTGAAACATATTCAAAGAAAGGAGAAAAATCATTTGTGCTGTTTAAACTGTGAAAAAGTAAAAAATGTAATGCTAAATAGTTAGTATAAATGCTTGTAACATTCATTCATCAATACAGTAGAGATAAATTGTCCATGCTTTGGTCGATACTCATAAACATTGTGGTAACCAGTACTCACCAGATAAAGCACCTTTCAGTATCCAGTGGTCCTATATGAGGCGCCCGGTATCCAGATCTGCTGACTACAGTAGTTTGAATGTGCTTTCCCCTGACTCAATCCCCTTTACGCCTGAATAATCCTTCGGATTTCATTGGCTGTCAGTGCATATGGTATTACATGAAATATGCACATTAACTCAGGAGTCCTTCATATAAAGAATGCCCATGATATACAAGAAAGCAACAGCCTCAGTCAGGAGATGGTTTACTAATAAAGAGGAATTTTATATGATAAAAGTATATTTTTTAAGCCCAAAAATAATATGTACTTGTTTTGTTATGTTTTACCTTTATTTTTTGTGTTTTGTTTGATTATTGGGTTTTATTTGTTTATTTTACACTCTTGATAAATGTTTAGTTTATTTATTTATTTGTTTGATTGTTTGATCTATTTTGCAATATTTTTATTTATTTTTAGAAGACAAAATAAGGGTCTTGTGCAAACTGTGTGAGGAATTAGAATGTGTTTGATATAGGTCACATGGTTTTGGTACACATAAATATTACCTGTTTTGGTAGAAGGGGCAAATTTAATCCCAATGTTATTGATTGATTGATTGATTTAAAATGGGCAATTTAAAATAAATTACATATATTTTAAAATAAATAAGTTTATTATGTAACTAAGCTACTAAGTAAAATATTCAATATTTGTATGCAAATAGGATATATAAACGGTAACATAAATGAAAAGAAGGTGCCATTTAACACAGTAATGATATAACAATTAAACTACATGACTTTTAGTAGCTCTTTCCCTTCTTCACTCTCAAACTTACACACACACATCCCAGTCAGTGAGATTTGTGCTGGTGGCAGAAGGTACTCTTCCAAATCCAACTGGGCTGCTTACTGATTAGAAGGAATTATGAGAGAGTCTGCGGCAGACACTAACACACACACACACACACACACACATCAGTTTTCATTAGCAAACAATGCATTCAGATTGTTTCACAAAAATCAAGGACATCTGATGAAGAGAAAGAGAAAAATCACTCGGAATAGGGCGGGATGCCATTGAGCGATGGATAGACATGAAGGGGTGAGTAATAAGATGTTTATTACTATCCTTATGCTGGGATCATCTCACTCACTATGCCTGGAGGACAAGCCCTATGTCTGTACATTCAGGTGAACATACTTGGTACTGCTATTTTAAGATTTCGAGGAGTATTCTTAGCTTTTTTGAAACATTATATGGCTAAAAAAATAAAAAAGGTAAAAAGCTAACCCAAAAATCTACTGTAAAACCTAAATTAACTGGATTAATTTAATCCCCCCCCCCCAAATTTTTTTTCATATAACTGAGTCTATCCCTCTATTTTTATCAGACTCATTATCCCAGTCAGTGAGATTTGTGCTGGTGGCAGAAGGTACTCTTCCAAATCCAACTGGGCTGCTTACTGATTAGAAGGAATTATGAGAGAGTCTGCGGCAGACACTAACACACACACACACACACACACACATCAGTTTTCATTAGCAAACAATGCATTCAGATTGTTTCACAAAAATCAAGGACATCTGATGAAGAGAAAGAGAAAAATCACTCGGAATAGGGCGGGATGCCATTGAGCGATGGATAGACATGAAGGGGTGAGTAATAAGATGTTTATTACTATCCTTATGCTGGGATCATCTCACTCACTATGCCTGGAGGACAAGCCCTATGTCTGTACATTCTGGTGAACATACTTGGTACTGCTATTTTAAGATTTCGAGGAGTATTCTTAGCTTTTTTGAAACATTATATGGCTAAAAAAATAAAAAAGGTAAAAAGCTAACCCAAAAATCTACTGTAAAACCTAAATTAACTGGATTAATTTAATCCCCCCCCCCCAAATTTTTTTTCATATAACTGAGTCTATCCCTCTATTTTTATCAGACTCATAAAATTATGCAATCATGTTCTTCTCAATAGCCACCCATTGTCTCAGCTGTTGCTAAGGATTTTTTTTCTCTCTTTTTGCCTCTTAGATGTACATTTGCAAAAATGGAAATCATTTCAATTTCACTGTGTTTGCAAAGGACCTCACATGGCGTCCCCAAACAGTCTGACAGATCTGAGAAGCCACAAAAACATAAAACGGTTTACATTTGACCAAAAGCTCCTTTTTAAAAGTCTCTTTTTTTACTGATATCCAGTTCTTCTCACAATTTAAAGGGGTCATATGATGCTGCTAAAAAGAACATTATTTTGTGTATTTGGTGTAATGAAATGTGTTTATGCGGTTTAAAGTTAAAAAAACACATTATTTTCCACATACTGTACATTATTGTTTCTCCTCTATGCCCCGCCTTTTTGAAACGCGTCGATTTTTACAAAGCTCATCAGTCTGAAAAAGCGAGGTGTGCTGTGATTGGCCAGCTATCCAGTGCGTTGTGATTGGCCGAATACCTCAAGCGTGAGACGGAAATGTTACGCCCCTCACATACTGTTGATGCCGTGTCCGGCCGGAGCGACGAGACATAAACATTAAAACCCATTACAAACGAGGCATTTGTTGCATCCAGTGGGGACATAATTACTGATTATAATGCAATCATAAACTTATGATTGCATTATAAACTTATAATGCAATCATAAGACAGTATAGACTTATACTGTCTTTTTACGCGTTGCGTTGCATTGCATCGCGCTAAAACCATGTCTGCATTTGTGATAAGAGAAATGACAAACAACAAGTGCTAACATTAATCCACACTGCCCAAAACTCGCGTTTGAATCATAAGTGGCAAATCCTTTAAATGAAAACGTACTTACAGACTGAGAGTCAGAAATGCCGGCATTGTAGTCTACTCTTCCAGGAAACAGTCCTCCATAAAATGCGCTGCACACATCTGAATATTTGGGTTGAAGTGTTCTGGAACAGTGTTGTAAATACAACTTAACCACTGATTTGTAGTCGTGTCCTCTTTTGGAAGACCAAACAAAGTAGTTTCGCTTTCACAACGAAAAACACAGCGGCCTAGCGTGAGCGAAAGCCCCGGCTTAGCCTGAGCTGAAGCCGGGCAAGAGTGAGCTGAGGCGGCGGGGTCGAGAACGGCGCGCCCGGCGGATGCGACGAATGAGCGGCAACCACATGTGACGACCCCGGGCTGGACTCCGCTTCGTCCACGGTGAAAGTTGATGTATTCCCTCAGCGACCAGCACAGATCAGCTCTAGGCATGACGAAGCGGATATCGTCCTCTTTTGGAAGACCAAACAAAGTAGTTTCGCTTTCACAACGAAGCACACAGCGTCTTCAGGACATGGCGGCAGCGGCAACAATACTACAGTGAGAATAAAAGTTACGCCTTCTTTCTTTGCGTGAACATTTGGGCGGCGTTATGCAAATCTTCCCACATAGTGAGGTAGATATGTGGGGGCGTGTTCGAACGAGCCGTTTTAGGGGGGTGTGGCTGACTCTTAACTTTTATAAAGAATATCTCTTTGGATTTGAGACTTTAGTCTTTGCAACTTTACAGATCTTCTTTATGCACCAAGAGCTTGTAACACTCCAAAGAGAAAGGAAAAATTGAAATCGCATCATATGACCCCTTTAAATGAATGAGCTCCATGAATACTTTGTGGAGATTGTGGTTCAAGGTCTTTCCATTGATTGACACTCACTAAGTTAGCTTAAGAGGCTAATTGCTATCAAGCATTAGTCCATTCATGTCATCTTCCATACACCTCATTGACTTACATCTAAAATGACTAATTTAGTTGATTTGTGTACTAGGAACTCCAGTAGACTTCCACAAGATCGATTATATCAAGGGTTCTCTGAAACTTTGGTAAAATGGCTGTGCTGCCAATAAAATTCACCAAAACCAAGAGAGACAAACTGGCCCAGGTTTTGTGGGTACTAAACTGGATATCCATTATAACAGGTATCATCCTCTTTAGCTTGGGCATCTTTTTGAAAGTTGAAATTAACAAGCGGCAGGACCTAATGGCCGAGCGCCAGCTCCAATCCGTGCCAAACATGCTAATTGCCGTGGGACTTATAGTCTGCGTGATTAACTTTTTGGGAGGAAAGATCTGCTATGACTGCGTGGACACCAACAAGTTCTTACGCTGGAAGTTGGTGATGCTCCCATACATCATTTGCACGTTTTTCTTCACTCTGAGCATGGTCGTGGGTGCTTTGATGTTCTACAGCATGCACGGACAGCTGGAGGAAGCGATAACTTTGGAGCTACGTGATGCTATGCGTTACTATAAGGACACAGACACACCAGGCCGCTGCTTCCTGAAGGGCACTGTGGACCTGCTGCAGATCCAGTTCCGGTGCTGTGGGAACGAGGGCTACAGAGACTGGTTCCAGATCCAGTGGGTCAGCAACCGATATTTGGATATGTCTCAACGGGAAGTGGTAGAGTAAGTTGGGCCTGAAAAAAAAATAGTTGTTTAAACAGTTATTATTATTTAAATAGTTAAAGGTTTAGTTCACCCAAAAATGAAAATTCTGTCATTAATTACTCACCCTCGTGTTGTTCGAAACCCTTAAGACCTTCGTTCATCTTCGGAACACAATTTAAAGGGTTAATTCACCCAAAAATGAAAATTAACCCATAAACGACTCAGCAACACTGAACTCATACATCATCCGCCCGGAGCTGCTTCCGTGTACAACTGTGAGTGCAAGCTACATTAAAGTGATTATTACGTTTTGAATATGGATATTTTTCTTACAAAAACGCATCGATTCGCTACAGGAGGCCTTTGTTCACTCCCCGGAGCCGTGTGAGACATTTTTTATGGATGGGCGCTTTTTATTTAACTTCTTTTGGACTGAAGCAATGCAACACCCGCTGAGTGCAACGATAGAGCTTGAAAGATCAAAGAAAATTTTTAATATAACTCCGACTGGATTCATCTGAAAGAAGAAAGTCATATACACCTAGGATGACTTGAGGGTGAGTAATTTATGGGCTAATTTTCATTTTTGGGTGAACTAACCCTTTAAGATAGTTTTGATGACATATGAGGGCTCTCTGACGCTCCCATAGACAGCGAGGTAACTACCACGTTCAAGGTCCAGAAAAGTACCTAGATGATCGACAAAGTAGTCCGGTCATTACGGTGGATCTGGGTCAGCGCCGCTACACGCTCGCGTCATGATACTGTCGCGAACGCGTGTCCACAAGTGACGCAGTAGAGACGAAAATGTGGAATAAAGTCGTTATTTTTATTTTCTTTGCGCAAAAAAGTATTCTCGTAGCTTCGTAACTTTACAGTTGAACCACTGATGTCACACGGACTACTTTGTTGACTACTTTTTTGCTCCACAAGTGCTGATAGTTGAACAGCACTGGTAGGTGGTTAGAAGCGACCTTCTTTATGAGTGAGCCGTTGAATTATTCACTCAAACCACACTGTAAAAAAATTTAAGCCAGCACAACAACAAAAAATCTTAGTACTAATTTCCCCTAGCTTTTTCTTGTTCACTCAACTTTTGTAAAAAAGCAGTTATACTGACTGAAAAGAAGCTGTCAGTCATACAAAAAAATGTTTAGTTGAGTTAACTCAAGATTGTTAGTTTTCAAGAGATGTGCAACGATTCTATAACAAACCTTTTTAAGTTGTGCCTACTCAACATTTTTTGTCTGTAGAACTCAAATACCTGAAGTTGACTGAACAAAAAAATGCTACTGGAAATTGGTACTAAGAAATAATATGTTACAACTGAAAACTGCAATAACAGTGTCCAAGTCAAAAACTGAAAACACTGACACAATATTAATAAAACATTTATTTAAAAGAGCAATTTTTAAGACAAAGGCAATTAAACAGGCAAGTATACCCATAATTACAATAAATTTATCTTAAAGTCAGAGCTTTAAGATAAAAAAGTTTTACAAAACTATGCCACTAAATATGAAACATGACTAAACAGTAGCATGTACATGAGGAACACAAACTTTCAAATTAGGGCTTTAGTCGGTGCTTGTTTTTGCCAAATGAACATGTTGAATCAATGTTTGTCGGGTCTTGGAGCATCTGAGAAGTGGCTTACTGTACTCGATTGGCTGTTGCCGTTTGGTCTGCGTCTGTTTGTGTGGTGTGAATTGGCCGAATTTACATAAAGACTCAAAATGACAATGGCTTCAGCTATAAAATGTAGTTAAGTAGTTACTTCGGAATATTTAAGTTTAGTACTTTCTGTGATTTGCTAGTTATGTCTTAATAATGATCGCTGAAAATAAAGACGTGTATATTAATTACGGAAAATACACAAATTAATTTAGCTGTTAATAGCGTTGCCATTGAAACACATACAGTAATTCCGAGTTCAAGGACGTCAACAACTCCAAGTAGAAATATAGCTGCAAGCAGCGATGGCGGGCCCAAGCCGTCAGTGCAAACGCCACCCCGGAGGCATCAGGAGAACAGTGCACAGCGGGCACATGCATTTACACTAACCGTCTGGCAGTCTGGTTTTAAGGGATACGGCAATTAAAGGGTTAATCCAAACCATTAAGACTGTGAAACACACATACGGGGGTCCGTTACCTCCAAACGTCTCTGGAAAATGTGCTGCGGCAGGGGGACCCTGAGTGCAGTTGGCTCCTGGAGAACAGCTTTGTGGAGATGGCTCGCTCTAATTTCAACATCATCAAACACCTGGGCAAGTTCAATCAGATCAACATAGCAAGCAATGGAGATCCAAACATCGACAAACCACCTACAGCACACTATGGTCCAGACAATGTGCCTCCAAAGCCTCTTTCAACAGCCAGCTAGGCCTTCTGAATGCTCCCTTCTGGCCAGAAACATTACATAAGCCACAGAGGACTGGACTGTGATGCTACGACTTAAAAATGATGAAAATGATTCAGTGAAAATTGAGATGGCATTGCAAGGCAGGAACACTGTGAAATTAAAACATACTTGAGGTCTGATGTAATTTAACATGTAAGAGCTTAACCAAGTGCTGCTTTAACACACAATGCAAAGCATCATGGGGCCTTCAGAGTCTTAAAATGCATAAATTGCCTCTCATTAAGAATACAACTGTTTAATTCTTTTTGTGTTTTCACGATTCTCATGTGAATAGTGTGATTACTGGAGTTTGTTTAGAGCTAAACTGTTGACTGTAGGTTTTTCATTAGTGAGTAATTGGACGCGTTTTTTTTTTTCAGTTTCTGAATCAGTCTGATGTAGGCTACACTGACGTCTAATAAGGCAAATAGCTACTGTTTCTTTCCTACAATCCTCCCAAATGTCTCTTCTGGCAGTGTTTATGTTTGTAAGTTTAAAGTACATATGGTTGCTCTCTCTCTCTCTCTCGATATTTTCATGGAATCAAATTGTCAGCTTATCCATTATCCAAAAACAAGCCACCAATATTTCTTATTTCATGCCTTGGTCTCGTGCCTAAAGTAATTATATTGTAATCGCTGGTAAAAACATGATACCAACAGCCTCTAAAACACATTTTCCAAAGATGTGTATTTTATAAAGCACACCCATGTCTAAAATGATGATGAATATGTAATAACAATAAATGCAACATTTGAATTTAATTAATACATTATTAAAGAGCTTTAAGTGCTGGTTTCAAGAGTACTGCAGTTCATTCAAACACTTGCATTTATTAATTACATGCGACTTCACTCTTAAAAACAAATGTTCCAAAGAGAGGTGTTCACAGTGGTTTTGCATTCCTCAAAGAATATTTCAGAGAAAAAGTTCTTAAAAGAACAGATTATTTCTTAGTGTGAAGAACAACGTTTTCCACAATAAAGAACCATGGAAAGGTTCCTCGGATGTACGTTTTTTTTCATCGAACCACATGCCAATAAAGAAACTTTATTTTTTAAAATGATTGTTATAAGTAAAGAAAGATGAAAACCCATTTTGAAGGAACAACTGATTTGAATTTCACAAAAATGTTGTGGTAACACTGTACTTGAAGCATGTATATATACAGAATGCATTGTAAAGGTACATCAGTGGCTTATTATACACATGCATCATTTAATCATACCTATTACAGCTTTAAAGACTATAATGCATTATAACAAATGGGTGCTGATCTCTTATATTGCATAATACAAAAGTTTACAAGTTGAAGTGTTTTTTTTTGTTTTTATGGAGATCTCAAAACATACACAATAGAAGCATTTCTTGTTTGTGTTTTTAATATCTGACAGAAACACCCATCATAGTTAGGAAATAATTGAAATAATTTCAAAACCTGAATAAATTATCAAGTACAGATCATTGATTAATACAGTACTTTAACAGGACTACAGAATGTGAAGTGAAACAGATCCATCAGAAAATGTCACTCAGTAGTTTATTTCATGTACATAAGAAATTTGAAGCCAAGTGCAAATTAAAAGCTCTTACACCTTAAACAAGATCATGAGTGAACAAAAAAAAAAAACTAACAAAAAATTTTTTTTATCTGGACTTGGACTGACACTTAAGAAAAAAAGCTTGTGTTTGATTTAGTACATATTGACAAGTGGAATTTACAAGCATGTGATTATGTGATTGACTTTTTTTTTCTTAATTTAAAGCACAGCTGCATTCTTATAGTAAAATAGCATCATCTAATTCTACATTATTGTTTATATCCATGTTCATGTGACATCCATAGCATGAGCGAATCTCATGAAACCTGTCAAGAACATGCCTGGGTCATATTTCACCCCAAAATCAAAAGAAATAAGAAAATGTGCTTAAATTAAATGATGCCTATTATTAGAAATATTAACAATTAGCATCGAGGTTATTATATATTAATTTTGTTATTTTATGACATATTATTATTTGTTGTCTATTTGGCTTTCATTTATGCTGATTTAATTTTAAAAAGTATATAGTAATTTACTATAATAATAATAATAATAATGAGAATTTTAAAAGAAAACATAAAATGTTAATGAAAAATTTTATTTTTATGAAAATATATATATATATATATATATTTTTTGGCGTAGTATGTGACCCGGACATGTTTTTGTAAGATTCACCTGAGAACATAATTTGCAAAACAGCTTCTCACTCAGAAACACTGAATATATTTTTTTTTATGTTGACGGTGGCTTTACATAATAAAGTAGTACATAGATATATTATATTCACAAGAATACATTTCTCACACAGAAGAAAGAAAGAGCAAAAAGGCTGTAGCAGGGGGAGAGGACTAGCATTTCACAGAAGTCAAAAAAAGAGACACAAGCCCCTCGATAAATCTTTACACCCTGAAAACAAATGCAAAAACACCACAATAAGCAAAAAGAAAAAGCTGCAGTGCTAAAGTGAGTGTAGATCTGCAACCCAAGCTAAATAAAGAGCCGAGAGAACACATTCACTTCTTTAATATCTATTATGGGCCTGTTTAGTGTGACTACCCATAATGCACTGGCTGCTGGAAAACACGGACAGCAGTACGTAGAGAAGTGAGGGAGTTTATTACTCCTTGCAGTCGGGCGCAGGCTAACCGAACGTGGAGTATCTTGGTACTCGCGTTATACACTTCCTCTGTCCATCGCAGAGCTTAAAGCATCTGCCACTCAAAGGGGAACATGACGTTGAGGAGCTCCAGACTGCGGGCGATTTCCTCCAGGATGCAATGCTGCTGCCACATATGAAGCAACTTGCGGTAGCGCTCTGGACACAAGTGCAGCGGGTTCCCACGCCTAGCAAAGCACAAACAAATACAGCTTAGCATTACTGCTAATAAAGAATAAACTAACAAAGCACATGCTTAATGATGATACAGTGTTTCCAAATCTAGGCGAAGAATTATATTTTCAGCATTTTGATCATATTTAAAGGGGTCATATGATGCGATTTCAATTTTTCCTTTCTTTAATGTCTTTAATTATGTTTTGGATGTGAATTATGATTCCCTCCCCACCCAATCAGAGGAAATATAATTTTGACAAACCAGCTGTTGTTGTTGTTGAATACGAATACATTTCAAGAAAATTTTGTAATAAAAGTCAATTCAGTATAAAATCTATCATTGTTTCCCACAGTGTAATTATAGTTAAATAAAACTAAAACCATAAGAAAACATTTGTTACTTGAAACAAATCTTAACTAAAATAAAATCTTTTACTTCAGCTTTATGATGTACTTATGATGTATGTACTAAAATAATTAAAACTAAAACTGAAATAATAAAAAAAAATTAATAAAAATTACATATACATACTTAACAAAAACAAAAACAAAAAAAAAACTT
>NW_015627629.1:1898313-1940713 GCF_001515625.1 Sinocyclocheilus rhinocerous
ACATGTGGTTGCCGCAAGCCCTCCGGACGCTCCTTCGTCGAGCCCGCCGGCCGTTCCGTTCTCAAGCCCGGCCGCCACCGCTCACTCAAGCCCGCCGGCCGTTCCTCACTCTAGCCCGGCGTGTGTGACGCTTGTGTTTCGTTGTGAAAGCGAAATTACTTTGTTTGGCCTTCGAAAAGAGGACACGACTAGAAATCAGTGGTTAAGTTGTATTTACAACACTGTTCCAGAACAGTTCAACCCAAATAATATACATACTTAACAAAAACAAAAACAAAAAAAAAAACTTTAATTACAAAATGACTAAAAATAAAAACAAATTCAAAATATGAACAAATACTACAGTAGTATCTCAATGACACTAAAATAGCACTAAATCAATATAATCAAAACATTTTTTTGTCTTTATTTTTATTTTCATTGGTGCTTGAACACCAATTCAGAATATCAGAATGATTTCTAAAGGATCATGTGACAACAAATACTGGCTTAATGATGCTGAAAATTCAGCTTTGCCATCACAAGAATAAATCACAATTTAAAATATATTGAAATAGAAAATACTTGTTTTAATTGTAATAATATTTCACAATATTGATGTTTTTACTGTATTTTTAATCAAATAAATGCAGCCTTGGTCAGCATAAGAGTCTTTAAAAAAAAAAAACTCCAATGAACAGTAGAGTATAATAATATAACAATATAGTACTGGTAAAAGATGTATAACCTGAATGCACTGTAAGTCGCTTTGGATAAAAGCGTCTGCTAAACGCATAACTTATTATTATTATTATTATTATTATAGTAAAATGCAAACATTTAATTACCAGTGTTGGAGGTGATGCATTACAAGTAACGCAAGTTACGTAATCCGATTATTTTTTTTCAAGTAACAAGTAAAGTAGCGCATTACTTTTAAATTTACAACAAAATATCGGAGTTACTTTTTCAAACAAGTAATGCAAGTTACTTTGTTTTCCCATTTATTCACTCACACCTGTCCTGTCACCATGTTGAGGGAAACTGGGAGTGAGGTGAGGCTTATTCATTTCACTTTTGGTGTGAAAGGGCCTTTACAGTTGCCAAAAATATAACTTTTGGGTTTTTTGTTATTGAAAAACAAATAAGCAAACCCAGCCCAGGTAACAAAAATTAACACAAAAGTAACGTAATGCATTACTTTTCATAAAAATTAACTAAGTAATGCAATTAGTTACTTTTTCATGGAGTAACGCAATATTGTAATGCATTACTTTGAACTTTCCCCAACACAGCTAGCAAGTGCACAACACTACTGTACTTTTTAAAAGAATTCACCAAACAGTTGTGTGTGTGTGTGTGTGTGTGTGTGTGTGTGTGTGTGAGAAAGTTACGTAATCAGATTACTTTTTTCAAGTAACTAGTAAAGTAGCGCATTACTTTTAAATTTACAACAAAATATCGGAGTTACTTTTTCAAACAAGTAATGCAAGTTACTTTGTTTTCCCATTTATTCACTCACACCTGTCCTGTCACCATGTTGAGGGAAACTGGGAGTGAGGTGAGGCTTATTCATTTCACTTTTGGTGTGAAAGGGCCTTTACAGTTGCCAAAAATATAACTTTTGGGTTTTTTGTTATTAAAAAACAAATAAGCAAACCCAGCCCAGGTAACAAAAATTAACACAAAAGTAACGTAATGCATTACTTTTCATAAAAATTAACTAAGTAATGCAATTAGTTACTTTTTCATGGAGTAACGTAATATTGTAATGCATTACTTTTAAAAGTAACTTTTCCCAACACTGTTAATATTTTTTATATATATATTTTATAAAATAATATGTCTATAAAACTTTCAGAGTGATGACAATCAAAATCAATGTTTTGAACCAATATGAAGAAATGGCTCTCTGATATGAATCAAACGTCCGAACTCTATTGCAAGGAGCTGGTGTAAAAATTCACAACAATGAACTTTACCCAAGCTGAGGGTCTGTTTCTCCATAGTCATCAAGGTAAGGTGCTGGATAGGGACTGCCCCGTGTCTTACTGGCCATCAAGATGATCTCACACTCTCGAACCCTGTTCAGAAAGACAGAAACAAGATCGTTATTATCAATAGTTATCTGTATTTATTTATTAACATCACCCTGCCCTAATAGACATTTCGTTTGTAGAATAAGATACACACTGACTGTGTCTGAAATCGCATACTCTACTTCATTTGAATAAGTAATAAAAATGTATGTTGTATATAGTATGAATGCAATCCAGACATACATCTCTCATGTTGTCATTGTCATGCGACACTACTGTACCAGTATCAGTTGCGTCGGTTCACTGCTATTCACAAATCCTCCGCTGTGGCCTCATGGGATAGTGAAGTATCCACTGGATGTGGCACTTTAGAAACTCTTTGGAAAAAGTAGGTGATCCGGCTACTTTTTGCCTACTGTTTGACGAATAATTTGAATTCGGACACACTACTATATAGCAAGGAAGTATGCGCTTTCAGATGCAGCCACAGTAAATGCCACAGGTTCAGCTGGTTTTCTCTTTTCTTCCTCTCACCTGAGAAACATTCCCACTCCTGCCCCACAGATGGTGGCATGAGCCGTGCACGCTCCCACTTCCTCCCCGTTCAGCTGCTGCTGACAGCAGGGGCTCTGTGCACACAGCATGACCCCGCACAGCAGACACAGAGTCGGGTGCTTTCGCTCGTCATCTGATGAGTTTGGGCATCTATGGGGAAGAGAGAAAAATTCGCAGTAAACATCCGATTCATCTGCACAAAATATTAAATTCACTCAATGGACATTATAGGCAATCTTTTATTAAAGTACTTACTTGAAGTGACTAGCTTGGTTGAGCAACACACTATAGTCCTCTGGAAGATTTATTAGCCTGTTTCTCTTACGAGGATACCTGAACAACAGGTGGGAAATTCAGTTCAATTATTGTTAAAAATAAAGGGGAAGTGAGCTTACTATCAAACAGAGGAGAACTTAAGTATCGTCTAACCTGATGATTTGCATTTCACCTTTGAGGGCTTTGGATATGGCTGTATCCCCACACCACCTGACACACAGAAACAAAGCAATGCTTATAATCAAAGTGAATGGAAAGATAAACATACTGGATGGAATTAGAATTTAGAAATATACTGTCTTAAAGAAAACAATAAGCTATGACAGGCCATACAATTCAGTGATTTGACCATGATTAAGGGGCGTTCTTAATATTATAAGCCATAACATATTAGTATTAAATGTGTAAATATATTTTCATTAATATTAATAAATATCTTACTACTAATAATGAATAATTAAAATTATTAATAATTGTTGATTAACAAATAAAATTGTAGCTGTTTGATTAATCCTTCTTCTTCTACTTAAAATAAGCTATGCTTCAGTTTACACCTTTTTCATTGATGTGTGAATTATGTATAATTATGAAATTTGAAAACCAAAAATACATTTGATGAGGACGATCTTTTTTTTAACAACAGCAACAACAACATATAATAATACATTTCATTTTTAAGTTAAATTTTAAAATATTGTTATATTATTTAAAAAAAACAATGTTTTAAAATTATAATCAAGAAATGTATTATTAGTTATTATTATAATAGTTACAAATAATATAATATTTATATTAAATAGTATAATGTAAATAATTCAACAACCAAAATTATTATAATAATCATTATTAGTAACAACTAAAAGAACAATTAAAAGGCAGCAAAATAATATAATAATAATGTTGTTAATAATAATAATCAACTAAACAGCAACAACAATACTGTTATTGTTTTGTTTATTATGTATTAATTTATATATTTTGTTTAGTACTACTATTATTGTTTATTACACGGGGCAGTCGTGGCCTAATGGTTAAAGTCGGACTTGTAACCTGAAGGTTGCGGGTTCGAGTCTCAGGTCCGGCAGGAATTGTCGGTGGGGGGAGTGAATAACCAGCACTCTCTTCCACCCTCAATACCACGACTGAGGTGAGACCCTTGAGCAAGCACTGAACTCCCAACTGCTCCCCGGGCGCCGCAGCAATATGGCTGCCCACTGCTCCGGGTGAGTGTTCATGGTGTGTGTGTGCACTTGGATGGGTTAAATGCAGAGCACAAATTCCAAGTATCACTTTAAACTCATGTTATCGGCAGACAGCAATGGTGTACATTTTACATCAAGTAACCTGTTTGCAGAGTCTAGGGTTGTCATATAGGCTTTTCTGTACTATTTGTTTATCCATCTGTTATCTGACTAAAATCTCACCTACAGTCTTTACTTTCTACCAGGTGGCCAGATGTTCCCCACACCTCAGGCGTCTGTTCCTCCCCCTCCGGCTGCTAGTGCCCAGTCCGAGTATGGGACACCATACTTGGCCACACCTCACTTCACTTTCATAATAGTAATAAAGTTCGTTAGCACAATTGTAGGGAATACTGTAAATAGTTAGTCATCATCTGATTTGTACCTCTTTATTAAGGTGGTTACAACATCCCTGTGCTCCTGAAACAGTTGAAACAGGTTGGAGGGCAAGGAGAGGTAACTACACAGCAGAGGCAGCTGACTTTCAGGTGATTCTGCATAGAATAATTATGGTTAATAACCGTTAGATTTATATGCATACAGTACTGTGCAGCCTGTTGCTGTGTGTACAGTGACAGAAAATTAAATACACGAACATTAAATACACATATACTTGGCATTTTACTGTATACCACAGAGAAAATAGCCTTGATGATATAGTACAATTATATAGTACTTATGACATTATTAGTCATTTGAACCTACAACCATTTGATTATTCAAATGTTTTCATGTAATAGAAGTGGCATGTTTAAATACAACATATGAAGTGTAGTGACCTGCAGTACCGGACAGCTCCTCTGGAGGGGGCACTCCTGTAAGGCAATTAAAGAACAGTGCAGCACAGCGCAGGAAGGGAAGAACACCTCTCTTTACACTCTCTACACTGAAACCAGACACACCAGCTCTCAACCTGAGAAAGAGAGAGACGATGAGAGACAGCGAGAAAGAAACTGGGAGTCTTTCCCTATATGACAAGCATATAAACTCACCCATCTGTGTGTTGAGACACAATAGAGAAGAGTTCAGCTGCAGCCTGGGCCTCATCGCCCTCCTCTGGCCCTCTTATTACAGCACAATCTACATACAATATTATTGAAAATAAGTGCTGTGCATAAAATGTTATACTTCAGTGTCAGTCTGCATCTGACGATGGCAGTGTGTTTACCGTGTGAAGCCAGCAGGATCTGCAGCATGTGTCCCATAGTGACCAGGTGCAGAAGGTAGAGGTGATTGAACGCTGTGCTGACTGCTGAAGGCTGCAGGTCTACAGCCTCTTCCTGATACAACGCTGGGATGGACAGAACCAGCCCCACCTGAGCGGAACATTACACATACAGTCCGACTGATTAGAAACTGATGAGGAATGTTCAACCACTTACCACTAACTTAACTAGCTGCTTGAAGTCTATGTGCATTAAACAGCATTTGAAGATGTGTGTTCTGGGTGGTTACATACTGACCCTAAGCAAAAAAAAGCCATTCTGTAAGTCTATGATATTCTGGTTTCTAGAAATGGTTTGGGTTCAGTGCAAGTTTAGTGCAACAAATATCGTGTCTTTCATTCATTTTAACTTTATTCATTTAGAAGATGCTATTATATAGATTTTTTTTTATAGATAATTTTGATTGATTGATTGATTCATGCATGCTTATTTTAGCAGCTACCTGGCAAAAATAAGTGCCCCTATTATGCCATTTCAAATATTGCCTTTCATGCAGTGGGTAATGTAGCGGTATGTGAATGTAAACAATCTGCAAAGTTGTAAAGCCGGAAGTGTACGATAAATAAACGTATTGTCTCCCAAAAGAAAGAATCGACTCTGAACAGCCTAAACGAGTCGTCAGTAATTCCAATCTCACGGCTACACGTCATGGAGAAATACATTTGCATAATGCCAACATACATTCTACGTTGGACGACCGCGAATAACTTGACCCCAACCCTCAAACATTGTAGCATTGTGTGATCAACATCATGTCCAGAAGACGCTGTGTCTTACGCTGTGAAAGTAAATTAATTTTATTTTCACTACCGAAAGATTAGGCTGCGAAGAATCAGTGGTTAAAATTCATTTTTCCCACTGTACCACAGCAGTAAAACCCCAATCTTATTTTGTTCCTGTCATTTTACTGACGACCGCTTCTCTTATCTCAGGGAGTTCACAAATTGCTTGCTCTTGAAAGATGGCTCAGTACCCTGTTTATTTGGACCAGCTGGCTCCATTGAATCACCGTACGCGGTTGACCAATCACAACAGACTGGGCCATCTGACCAATCAGAGCAGAGTAGGCTCACGGAAAGGAGGGGTTTAGAGAGACTGAAACTTATAACTGTGTTATAATGTGTATATGTGTGTGTGTATATATATATATATATATATACACACACACATGAGATCTTGCTATCTCTCTCTCTCTCTATCTATCTATCTATCTATCTATCACCTATATTTATTTATAAACACTCACCAGTAGATGAAAGAAGTCCACTTCTAATATTGATGGTGCATTTTCTACAGTAGGAACAGGTACCAGGACTAGAAAGAGACAGACAGATAATTACTGCATGAACAAAACCAACAAACATATCAATCATCTCCTAAACGTGACATACCTGCTAACATATCAGCAAAATGCTTCTGTATGACTGCTTGTTTGCTCTTCAGCCTCTGAGAAGCTGAAAACTGCACTAACGCTTTGAGTCCAGAGAGCTGAAGAAGAAAATGATTTTAGAAATCAATCCCACATTAAATGGTGGGCACAATGATCTATATAAGCAGAGCCAAACCAGACCTGTCTGTTCTGGAGAGATCCAAAAAGAGCCTTCCCTTCTTCCTGTAACATGCTCTCTAAAGAAAGAGAAAACAAAATCAGATGAGGCGGTACATGACAAAATTACAAGACTATGTTCACAAAGCACCAAAATACAGTTCTGCCGTTTACACAAATTATGCAATATAGGATAATTTGATAGACACTTATCGGTAAATATGAGTGATGATGCCTAACACTGACT
Organism: Sinocyclocheilus rhinocerous; assembly: GCF_001515625.1. Classification (NCBI taxonomy): domain Eukaryota; kingdom Metazoa; phylum Chordata; class Actinopteri; order Cypriniformes; family Cyprinidae; genus Sinocyclocheilus; species Sinocyclocheilus rhinocerous. Next base: position 1,905,423 of record NW_015627629.1, read on the forward strand.
GTGTGAACATAGCTACCGTTTTAAAGTGCTTTACAGATAACAGTGCCTGACAAATGCCCTAAGTGAGCAAGTCAAAGGAGAGCATTACCGATGGCCTGGATGGTGTAGGCACACGTGTTCCATGACATGACAGGCACGTACGGGCACAGGTCATTGGGAGCGGTCTGCAATCCCACCCTGTGCACTGTGGTCGCACAGACCCCCAACATCTCTGTGATACTGCGAGAGAACTTCGGCCTAATCACAGAGTTTACATCATATTCAGAAATAACATGAAGGTTATTTTATACATATATATATATATGTATGTATGTAAGTCTTAGGCCATTAGTATTTTCACCAACAAAAAATGGTATATATTAATACCATGCACTTATAAAGCATTTTGACTTTTATTCTTTGATCTGATATATTGTGCACTATAAGACCAGAAATAAAGACTTGAGACTCACGGCTCTTGAACTCCAAAACTGAGAATGGATCTGAAATCAGCTTGACTCTCATCAAAAAGTACCATTGCTTCCTCCACCGCTTCCTCACCGTTATTGTCTGTAATCTCACACACACACACCAATTCGAATTAAAGAGACAGTATCTTAATGACATTAAGACATTGAAAAGACAGATTCAGGAGGCACAAATCAGTTTTGACTCTCACCTGTTTCCCATGTACCTCTCAGTCCTCTGATTCGAGAAGACATGATCTGAATCCAGCGCTCGAGAGTGAGATGCTGACCAACTAACTCGGCACTCTCACTGACAGTGAGACAAAACAGAAATTAGATTTGACTTTTCCCAGTGTAAACACCTGAAAAATAACATTAGTAATGGTGCCATACTAGTTGAGCTTGCTGGGCTCCACAGGGATCAGAGGGATGACCGTGTTACAGAGGGACTTGCAGAGTGGACACATGAACTCGCCGTTCTCCAGGTCTATGATCAGGTCTGCATGCAGCCGATTCCGAGTGGTGTTCTGCACAGCTTCAAAGTACCTACAAACAGCCAAAAAGACATGAAGATGTAAAGGCTGAGCAGATTTGTTTGGTATAAGCGTCCCAAATGGTGATTTCAAGGGGATCATGAAATTTGTAAGGCAGCAGACGTATAGTATTTACAATACAGTTTTTACAATGCAACTATTTAAGCACTAACTGACTTTTGCCAGCAGGTGGCGTGCATCACATGTCCACAGCTGCCAGTGTGTGTTCCCACAGCCAGATCTGGGGGCATGAACAGGGGATAGCAGCCTACTGTTTTGCAGCAAAAAAAAAACAAAAAAAGGAAACCCCTGAGAAACCTGATTCTGCATCACAGTACTTAAGCATAATTCCTTTCAGTAATGCTTCAATCATAATAAATCATCATAACACGTGCAAGGAATTCATACATGCTTAGTGTCAACACTTTCTTCTTATCATCACAATAAAGGTACTTGAGTGGTAAAGTATAAGGCACCATTTGCCTTTAGGGGAGAGTGTCTTTCCACGGTCTTGGGTAAGAACAGTAGATCTCTGCACACATGCTGTGAGGACCATGGCTGGTGCCTGAGCCTGAACTTCCTGCTCCTCTTGACACAGGATGCAGATCTGAGCCCCCCAGTCTGTGGAACAAACGCCCTGCTGAGGGCCCACAGCCACTCTGCTCTCATCCACATCGAAGCTACACACACACACACACACACACACACACACACACAGTGGACTTCCTTTAGACATACAGACATTTGAAGGGTGTTCGCAGAAATTATATTACAGTAAATGCCTGAGATATTCAGTCTTTGATGGACAAAAGAACAAAATAATGAAATTATGGAAAAACTGAAAGAAAAGACAAAGTGACAAGAAATTGAAAGAAACTTAAAAAGAAAATGTGAGAAATGAAAGAATAAAAAGGGAAAAATGAAAGAAAATGAAGGCACAAAGAACAAAGAAAAGAGTAAAGATAAGAATGGAATTATATGATAAAATTATTGAAAAACTATTGAAAGTACAATAATGAATAAATGCAAAAAATAAGTGAAAGAGCAAAAGAATGAAAAGCAGTGAAAAAGTGAAAGAAACTAAAAACAAAAGAGAAAGACTGAAAGAACAAAAGTCACAAAAAGAAAGAAAAGTAAAAAACAGAAGAAAGTGGTGACCTCTCCACAGACGCAGTGGTGTCGCTCTGACTCGAGCTCTCAGGCACGTTGCCATAAAGCATCTTGTTGGACTCTATGAAGTTCTTCTGCATGGTCGACATCTGAGCCATGATCTTCTGCCTGTGGGCTTTAGCAGCCTCAGCCTTCCTCTTCCGCTCGGCTTTCTCCTTATCCTGAACACTCTGAGCAGAGACGACACACTTTAAACACCTCGAAGTCATGGAAGCATTGCGACCGAGACTTGTTTGCTCTTCAGCCTCTGAGAAGCTGAAAACTGCACTAACGCTTTGAGTCCAGAGAGCTGAAGAAGAAAATGATTTTAGAAATCAATCCCACATTAAATGGTGGGCACAATGATCTATATAAGCAGAGCCAAACCAGACCTGTCTGTTCTGGAGAGATCCAAAAAGAGCCTTCCCTTCTTCCTGTAACATGCTCTCTAAAGAAAGAGAAAACAAAATCAGATGAGGCGGTACATGACAAAATTACAAGACTATGTTCACAAAGCACCAAAATACAGTTCTGCCGTTTACACAAATTATGCAATATAGGATAATTTGATAGACACTTATCGGTAAATATGAGTGATGATGCCTAACACTGACTGTGTGAACATAGCTACCGTTTTAAAGTGCTTTACAGATAACAGTGCCTGACAAATGCCCTAAGTGAGCAAGTCAAAGGAGAGCATTACCGATGGCCTGGATGGTGTAGGCACACGTGTTCCATGACATGACAGGCACGTACGGGCACAGGTCATTGGGAGCGGTCTGCAATCCCACCCTGTGCACTGTGGTCGCACAGACCCCCAACATCTCTGTGATACTGCGAGAGAACTTCGGCCTAATCACAGAGTTTACATCATATTCAGAAATAACATGAAGGTTAACATATATATATATATATATATGTATGTATGTAAGTCTTAGGCCATTAGTATTTTCACCAACAAAAAATGGTATATATTAATACCATGCACTTATAAAGCATTTTGACTTTTATTCTTTGATCTGATATATTGTGCACTATAAGACCAGAAATAAAGACTTGAGACTCACGGCTCTTGAACTCCAAAACTGAGAATGGATCTGAAATCAGCTTGACTCTCATCAAAAAGTACCATTGCTTCCTCCACCGCTTCCTCACCGTTATTGTCTGTAATCTCACACACACACACCAATTCGAATTAAAGAGACAGTATCTTAATGACATTAAGACATTGAAAAGACAGATTCAGGAGGCACAAATCAGTTTTGACTCTCACCTGTTTCCCATGTACCTCTCAGTCCTCTGATTCGAGAAGACATGATCTGAATCCAGCGCTCGAGAGTGAGATGCTGACCAACTAACTCGGCACTCTCACTGACAGTGAGACAAAACAGAAATTAGATTTGACTTTTCCCAGTGTAAACACCTGAAAAATAACATTAGTAATGGTGCCATACTAGTTGAGCTTGCTGGGCTCCACAGGGATCAGAGGGATGACCGTGTTACAGAGGGACTTGCAGAGTGGACACATGAACTCGCCGTTCTCCAGGTCTATGATCAGGTCTGCATGCAGCCGATTCCGAGTGGTGTTCTGCACAGCTTCAAAGTACCTACAAACAGCCAAAAAGACATGAAGATGTAAAGGCTGAGCAGATTTGTTTGGTATAAGCGTCCCAAATGGTGATTTCAAGGGGATCATGAAATTTGTAAGGCAGCAGACGTATAGTATTTACAATACAGTTTTTACAATGCAACTATTTAAGCACTAACTGACTTTTGCCAGCAGGTGGCGTGCATCACATGTCCACAGCTGCCAGTGTGTGTTCCCACAGCCAGATCTGGGGGCATGAACAGGGGATAGCAGCCTACTGTTTTGCAGCAAAAAAAAAACAAAAAAAGGAAACCCCTGAGAAACCTGATTCTGCATCACAGTACTTAAGCATAATTCCTTTCAGTAATGCTTCAATCATAATAAATCATCATAACACGTGCAAGGAATTCATACATGCTTAGTGTCAACACTTTCTTCTTATCATCACAATAAAGGTACTTGAGTGGTAAAGTATAAGGCACCATTTGCCTTTAGGGGAGAGTGTCTTTCCACGGTCTTGGGTAAGAACAGTAGATCTCTGCACACATGCTGTGAGGACCATGGCTGGTGCCTGAGCCTGAACTTCCTGCTCCTCTTGACACAGGATGCAGATCTGAGCCCCCCAGTCTGTGGAACAAACGCCCTGCTGAGGGCCCACAGCCACTCTGCTCTCATCCACATCGAAGCTACACACACACACACACACACACACACACACACACACACAGTGGACATGAGTGTAAGCATGTGAATCAAGCGCAGTCTGACACGCATATACAAAAGCATGTAGGAATACAATAAACTGTAGTCATTGTAATATGTAGGAGTGTGTGTTTTTTTGTTCATACTGGGTGATTTATCTCTGATTCTTACTGAGAGTGAGAATTTTGACGGAGAAGGGACTTTTTCTATATTTCCACTGTACTCAACTGTTTATTATGGGTTTTACTTGCAGCTAAACAGCAGGGACACAAAACAGTCCAATTCAGTGCTCCATTCTGGTTGCTATGGTGAGGTTGCATAGAAATCATCCTTGGAGACAGATGGGGAAGCTGTCCTAGATATGCAACAGAATGTGTAACAGAAGAATGAAATTTCATTAAATTGCTGAGCAAATATTCAGTATTTCTTAAATTTGCAGTAATGTGGACCAATGAGGTTGTATTACTACGGACTTCCTTTAGACATACAGACATTTGAAGGGTGTTCGCAGAAATTATATTACAGTAAATGCCTGAGATATTCAGTCTTTGATGGACAAAAGAACAAAATAATGAAATTATGGAAAAACTGAAAGAAAAGACAAAGTGACAAGAAATTGAAAGAAACTTAAAAAGAAAATGTGAGAAATGAAAGAATAAAAAGGGAAAAATGAAAGAAAATGAAGGCACAAAGAACAAAGAAAAGAGTAAAGATAAGAATGGAATTATATGATAAAATTATTGAAAAACTATTGAAAGTACAATAATGAATAAATGCAAAAAATAAGTGAAAGAGCAAAAGAATGAAAAGCAGTGAAAAAGTGAAAGAAACTAAAAACAAAAGAGAAAGACTGAAAGAACAAAAGTCACAAAAAGAAAGAAAAGTAAAAAACAGAAGAAAGTGGTGACCTCTCCACAGACGCAGTGGTGTCGCTCTGACTCGAGCTCTCAGGCACGTTGCCATAAAGCATCTTGTTGGACTCTATGAAGTTCTTCTGCATGGTCGACATCTGAGCCATGATCTTCTGCCTGTGGGCTTTAGCAGCCTCAGCCTTCCTCTTCCGCTCGGCTTTCTCCTTATCCTGAACACTCTGAGCAGAGACGACACACTTTAAGCACCTCAAAGACATGGAAGCATTATGACTGAGACCCTCAGTGTTTGAATCGCATTACCTCCTCCAACTTGCTGTGATCCACAGAAAATGAAGTTACCGGACCGGATTTCTCCCGAAGACACTTCACCACCTCAAACATCTTGCAGGAGAGACATATAGATCTTAAATATCAAAACAATGAATTAAACAATCAAATACACATCAAATCATCACCGTCATACCTGTAAGTTCCATGTGATCATGTCATTCTGAGCTTTCAAAGAAGGTAACGACTTTATTTTGGTCAGGAAGTGGAACAAAGATTTGCCATGTTCAGAACCAGTTTCTGAAAGTACAAACATATCTGTATCTATCAGCAACTAACAAACAGCAAAGCATTAAAGGGGTCATATGATGCGATTTCAAATTTTCCTTTCTCTTTGTAGTGTTACAAGCGGCTGCATGATATATAATAATAAAAAAAAAACACTGCGATATGGCTTCGTGCAAAAGCTGCAATTAAACTTACAGAACAGAAGAGGACAGCAGCTTGTAAGTGTTTTGCTTCTTTTCTCATATTTTAGCGTGGTTGTCATTGGTAGGAAACTTTACTTTGCTTACTGTATTTACCGTGGTAAACGTGTGCTGAAGTTGCATTTGTTCTAGTGCGTATTGCGTGGTTTTTCAGTTTCGGTTTGCTAAGTAGTAAGGCGTGACCTGCTGAATTCAAGAACGAGGCGAGTGTATAATTGGTTAGAATACCACGGCAGCCCTCGTGTGAAGACCATCGAGTGTAAAGTCCAGCAAATCTACCTATGCGACTCCACCGAGCAAGGACACCGACAAGACACTCGAGTATTGCTTTTTTCCCCTTTACTTTTTGTACAACCTGTTCTCATCTCCTCGTTTTAGTCAATTGTACTCACTGTGCTTTCAAATCTCTACTATTACAGGGCTCGCAAAATTTCAAAATCCCTGGTAGCCCTTCGGCCAGGCATTCTTCAGATTTAAATAAATTTAACTAGCCCGAATTAAAGATATTGTATTTTTGCTTCAAATAACAAGTCAAGAGAGTAGGGGTGCAACGGATCACAAATCTCACGGTTCAGATTATATTACATTATCATATCACATTTTGAGTCACAGATCGGATCATTTTTCAGATGAGCAAAAAAAATATGGTTCTTTGTTACTGAAGTAACACGTATTATTTAAAGAACAATTTACTACGATACCACAGCAAAAACTAGTAGCATATAGGGATGTAACGATTCACGCAACTCACAATGTGATATGATTCACGATACTGATTTCACAATACAAGTTTCTCACAATTTCTTTTTTAACAAAATGAGATTTAAGACATTTTTAAAAAAGGTGTCTTTTTGTTATTTCTCAGACCAAAAGGCTGCACATTACTTTGTGAAATTGAAAATGTCAAACAATATACTAACTAGGCTTGCCGCGATGGACGGTGTTGACGGTGATACCGGTGTTAAGCCGCAGCACCGGTTACGTCACTTGCCCACCGCGTGGGCCCTGTATTATACTAACACTCGTATATCACGCTCTGTACGTTGTCCCTATGTCCTCTACTACTTTACTGCAGACTGGCAGTTCCAGAGACCAATTGGAATAGAGAGTAAACAAATCAGACTTTATTTCATCTATTGCTACTCAGTCAAGTCTCAACCTCATGGCCCTAACTGAGACCTGGATCAAACCTGAGGACACTGGCACTCCTGTGGTCTTCTCCACTAATTTCACGTTATCCCAGAGGTACTGGTCTGGTTATCTCAAATGAATGGAAATTTGATCCTTTACCATCTCTAACAGTTCATTTGAATCACACGCAAATCACTATTACCCACCCTGTTAAAATCCACTCTGTAGTTGTTGATCGTCCCCCAGGTCAACTGGGTAACTTCTTGGAGGAGTTGGATGTGTTAATCTCAAACTTCCCTGAGGACGGTACTCATCTGGTACTACTCGGTGACTTCAACATCCACCTAGAAAAACCCCAGGCTGCTGAATTCAATACTCTGCTTGCCTCATTTGACCTCAAGCGATTGTCTACTACGACTACTCACAAATCAGTGGCTGCTTTGAATGGCCAAGGACCGCCCAAGAGGCCATATGACTGGTAAAGCAACCAATCACGTTTCGTTTTGTCCCGCGTCATGTTTAGGGGCGTGGAAATGTCCCCACAATAACAGACCAGTGTGTAAAACTCTTGGATGTATTTTAAAGAGTCTATGCCGTTAACTTTACATATTTCACATACTTTTGAAAATCCAGCACTTAGTTAAGGTCATTTTCATCTTAAAAGTCTTTGTTTTCTGCCAGGAGACACATTTTTTGCACATTTTTTCATGTCATCTTCATGAATGAAAAGTGAATCTTTAAAGTGAATTTTACTGCACAACTGTATAGTTGAGAAACCATAAAGGCTTTAAAATATTATTTTATTACATATTTAAGAATGCAAAAGAAACTTATTTGTCATGTCAATGGCTGCTGATTGCCTATAAAATGCTGAATATGAACTCCTAACACAGTAGTTCCCAACCACATTCCTGAAGCCTCCCAACACTGCACATTTCCACATGCCTCCTATTGTAAACCACAACTTTTGCATACAGAATTCTGATCGACCTAGTAAAAACGTCCTGTTTTATACAACATTTGTGTGTGCCCTTTTTTATGCTTATTGGTGTATTGAGCAGCATAGCTTAGACACAAACTAGAGTTACTGCCTTTGAAATGTTTAACCCTTAAATGCATGAATGTTTCGCCAATCATTATTACATATTCAGGTCTTTAGTGACCCGGAACTATATATACAGCGCGGATGGATCTCTAACTGCTGCAACAGCAAAAAAAACTCTCTTGATATTTTAAGAACAATTACAGAAGAATAAAATAAAGCATATTTCGTTACCTTTTGAAACTTAAAAGGGTTCAATGTGAGCAGATGATTTTACCATCGCTGTCATCGTCAGAGCGTGCTTCCACAGTACATTCAGCATCTGCCTCACATTCACGATCTCAGAAAAAAATGAAGGTGGGAGAGGGTAGAGAATGATGTCCTGGGTCGCTAAAGACCCGAAGTATGCATTTAAGGGTTAAAGTAGAACAACTACTGCAGTTAGGATACTGCCTTACAAGACAGCTGTCTATGTAAAGATGCAAAGTATCATGCTAGCTTTTGTGTTAATGATAGTTCAAAATAAAGGGTGAGATCTTACTTTGAGCTTTCAGACTAAAGTCAAAAGACACTTCCTCAGTACTGTTGCTTTCCAACTGTGTTTTTTCCTCCAGTAGAGCCTGGCCTACAAGGTGCAGTGCCTAAAGTCATACACGCATGTTAAAAATCACATTTCATCAAACTAACTTACCATGAAAATAGAAACAGCTAATGATATTCCATGGGATACAATTATGTTCTTAGAAATACAAATGCAATAATTATTTAAATTTCAAAAATTGCTACATTCATGTTACTGAAACGGAACAAGAACTAAGGGAAATGGTGTGGAGCAGTAAGAGCCATACCCTCTGGATCATGGGTTCAGTCCATCGGCTGGAACGGTCCTCCACTGCTTTTTGGAAGATTCTCCTCAGAATATGGATGAAGATGTCACAGCAGAGCAGATACACTATGTTTGAGAATCCTGGACAGAAGGGAGGGGGCACTGGGGGACGGAGGGCTAAAATAGAGGAACAGCAGATATCACACCCCGTGTATTAACATAATTTTGTGTCAAACATTCTTATTTAAAATTCATAAAATGGGCAGTTCTAGCCCTGGCTTTTAATTGATCAATACAGCATTCCAGTGCAAAAATCCACAACTGTAAAAGCTATAAAGCAACAGACCTCTCATATTATCATATAATTATAATTTAACTGCAACAAATTATTTTAATTACTTTATTTATGTATTCAAAATCATAATATTACATTTTTGTTTAGCATTTACCGTATTTTCCAGAATATAAGTCATGCTTTTTTATCATTTGAAATGTGCAGCGACTCCAAAGCAACTTATATAAAACATCAGTACAGATCGGCATACCTTTATCACTGCCCTCTTGGGTCCTCCTCTTCTTCTGAGCCTCTTCTGCCTAATATGTACAAATAAACATTTCCTTCCGTTTAAAGACTAACATGTATATTAATGAGAATGAGATGATAAGTGAGACAATGGGTGTACCATGTACCTTACTATGTTGAGGTCTGGAATAATGATAGAAGAAGGGGTTAAACTCTTTCAGACATTCCTTCTTCAGTTCATACAAGCCATGGCCTGACACTCCTGGTTTCCTAAACAACATTTAATAAAGACTTTGGAGTACATGTCGCATTGCATAGACTGTGTAATAATTGTGTGATAACTGGTATAAACATCTAAACATTTAGTGAAATGCACTTACTTGAAAACGGCAACCTTAGAGATGACTGTTTCAAGCCATGTTTCATGGCTTTCCTGTGATGCAATAAAAAATAAATAAAAAAACCAGTTCATGAAGTTAGAAAACAGAATGTTTATAGTTCATTTACACACAATCAGATAATGTAATTAAACTGGTCAGTTAATATACATAAATCTCTGGCTGCCACAATTTACTAAATGCTAAATTAATTAATCAAAACAAAAGCATTAAATGTCTTACATTTTCAGGCAGACTTTTAACCAGGCTGCTATGAGCCATGGCTTGAATACAAAGCAGATGGATGACCTCCCTCATAGTCACATCCTCCTTAGTCACATGACTGATTCCAGGTACATACCGTTCACCTGCATATTTCAATTAAAATGTATTTGTATAGTGCTTTTCACAATACACATTGTTTAAAAGCAGCTTTACAGAAAATGCATGTGTCTACATTACAATTGACAGTGATCTGCTATCAGAAGTGAACGTGTCCAAGTAATGTTCATTTCACAAATTAACAGTTCAAGATAATAGAATCATACAGTTAGCTAACATGAATTAATTTCAGGCAGAAGCTCATTAAAGCGATTATTACAAGTGTGATCATAATGATTACAATACAGAGAAAATTTGGCAGCTGTGCATATAAGTTCAGATTGGCGTATTTCACATGCAAAATATATATATCAGAGGCAAAACAAAGGCAGTGTCTCCAGTCAACTCACTTACATAAAACCACTTATAACACATCAACTAAAGGCAGCAAGACCAAGACTTTCACATAAAAGGTCAATGTGAGAACTTGCCTACAATGATGATAATCAGGTAAAGCATCTCTTCTGTTAACCTATTCCACTGTTTCAGTACCTCCTGTGTGATGAAAAAGGGCACAGAAACCAATCAAAATCAACCATAATCATTGACAAAGAATAAATAAATGATTTATTTATTAAGCGTGTATTGATCAGTTTTGGAGAAGCTGAAACTACATATTCCACTTGATCTCACTTCATCCTCTCTTACTCACCTGATCTTTACTGGAGGAGTTGCCATTAAAAATATCAAAAAGTTCAAATCTCAGAAGAACAAGTATGAGGAAATGATTGGGGTCCATTTTGGAAGCAGCAATCTGTGGTTGGTCAGAAAATGTCATTAACTGAATTAAAGTATTTTTAATTTTGCAATTCTAAAATTTATTTTATATATATATTTTTATATAGCATATACATTTATGGTTTTAAGGACATACCTGCAACATGATAATATCCTTATCAAACATTTCATCCCTGCACTTAAGATCCTGATAGTAATACACCTAACAGAGGCAAATATCAGCAAAAGTTAGAATATGTTCATGATGCAACACAACCTGGATATTTGCGCATTTAAATTCTGTTACATAGTTAAGTTTATTTTTTTCCCCTTTTCACCCCTCCAATATACAATACATGCGTTCATACATACTTTCACAAAATAAATACAATTTAGACAGCCCCAATAACCATTAAAAGCCATTTCACGCCATATACACTTGTTACAAGATGTTAAAAAGAAATAATGGATGTGTTTGAAATATCAGTTGATGATCCAACAGTTTATTTGGAGACTTTTTTCATGTTCAGATTAAGAACATTCAGGTTTTTCAGAGAATTACAAATTATTGCATTTAGAATTATTCTCTACTTTCGTGTTTTAGTGATTTTTTTTTTTTAAACAAATTGTAAAAACTGTGGAATTGGTGGCGCTCTCACCTGGCTGACGAGCGACAGGCCGTTTCTGCGCCACATGTCAGCACACACCTGAGCCGCCAGCACAACACAGCGCAGAGGCTGCTCCGCCAGCTCAGTGAAGTTCAGCTGCACCTGAAACATACAAATACACACCTGTAACCCACAGTGCTAGACATTCACACGCTACAGATTAATTTTTATTAATGAATGATATACTCACAGTATCCACAAAGTCAGGGAGGTATTGGATTGCTCCAGACTGGCACAACAGCACATATAAACCTGAGATCAGATACAGACTGGGTTTAAATAACAGATACAGAGTATTGCAGTGACAAAAACAAACAAACAACAACAATCATTGGTACACTTTCATGAGTTTAAATTTTTTTTTACAGAAATACACAACCATTCAACATTCTGGGTTCTGTAAGATTTTTGTTGTTGTTTTGTTTTTAAATAAATTAATACTTTTCCTGGTACCTATTCAAGGCTGCATTAAACTGATTAAAAGTAACAGTAAAGGGTTTTAACAAAGATTTTACAAAAAGACGCTACAGAATATTTCTATTTCAAATAAATGCTTTTCTTTTCAACTTTTTTGTGATAAGAAAATAAGACTTTTTTTTTTTTTTTAATATTTTTTTCATGTTTTAATAATATTAGAATGATTTCTGATGGATCATGTGACACTGAAGACTGGAGTAATTTAGAGAAACGTAAAAAAAAACAAAAAACTTTTGAACGGTAGTGCATGCATGTTATTCTTTGGATGAAAAATTATGAAATTATTGCATTTCATAGCAAAATTCAATTTTTGCTGTAGTCTAATTTTATACATTAGTGTGTATACATACTGTAGTGTACACATTAAAATATATTAACAAATATTTGGGGGTCAAGGGTGAAGAAATGCTAGTTGACATGTTCAATTTTGAAAAAAGAGAAGAATGTTAGGGGGAAAAAATGTTGAAAAAAGTAAATTTTCTTTTCATATTACCATGTAACATGTCATTTTAAAACGTCCCCAGCTAGAAAACCTCAAAAGTATGACTTCTGATACAGAAATTCAACAATTCTGCTAACCGGCCAGGAGTCTGGAGATGGGCAGATGGATGGAGATGGGCTCCTGGGAGACTTTATACAGCCGTGCGTGGAGGATCTGCTTGCACATGTAGCTGTCTGTTGGCTCGCTGCAGAAGGGCTGGTTGGTGCAGGACATTAGAGCTCTGTGACACTCCTGAAAGGCCAACAACAGAACCCTCTCCTGTGGGTAAATAACACAACACACACACACACGTCCAAACAGTGTCACATTTCCAGGTCATTCATTAACCAGTGGATAAACAAGATTTGTAAGCTAATCAGACAAGCAACAGTAATGGCTTTAAAGTAGACTGTGGTCTATTTAAGTGCTTTGTCTCAGCATCACACTGAGACTTTCTGTAACCTGAAGTTGATTTTTACTTGATTTTGGGAACATTGTTTTCTGATTATAAAACATAATGTCTGGTAATAAAGCACATGCTGTTTTAGCATAGAGTTTCTTATAACCAAGTAGAATCGTTTGACTTATGTGAGCAGTACGTTTTCATTTCAACGCCCATTAAACTAACAGATCACAGCATTCACTGGGAGTTTGCCATGTGGTGTCACATCCCATTCATTCAAATGAAAATGCTCCAGTCATCATGGATGTTTGAATTCACTATGGAGTATCATCACTGCAGTTTCATGTTGTACTTTGCAGCCGGCGACACACAAGAAACGGGCCAGAGGGTGGACACTTGAGTTTTTAGCTTTATTTTCAGTACAAAACCTCACACAATTTTATAACTACAGAATAATAAATGTTTATTTGAAACAAGACCATCCACTCATTGTCCCGTTTCGGGAAACAAGACATACTTGTCTATTTTTTTTTTATTTTTTTTTTTACATTATTTAATAAATTATGAGTATGAGTAAAGTGTGAGTTACCAGTTTGCATTGCAATGTCAAAATCTAGAAAGACTGATACATAGACTACATACAGTACACTGAGTTTAGTGGGCATTTGGTTGTGATTGGCTTGGACCTTGTCATATTTTAGTCAATTTGCAGATGCCCAAATTTAGTTATGACTGTTGGGTACATTTAGCTCAAAACGATTATTAAATTACACCTGTACCAGTTCAATGGGTCTTAAATTTCCTATATTTTGCTGCGTACATGTTCAAATCTTAGAATAGAGCGTGGTAAAACACCCAATTCGAGAGATTTTGGGAAAAATTGGAGTAAAACACCCAATTTGGGATATTTTGAAATCAAGATGCAACTCAGAGAATTAACCCGGGTCTGTACAGATAAAGGGTCCCCTTATAATTTTATTTTATTTTGCATATGTGGGGAGTTGGGGGAAATATAATAAATATACTAATACTTATAATTTTGCTAAATAAAATTCATGTCCATTTAACATATGCTACCAAAAAGTGGAAAAAATTCAGCAAGGATACATTAAATTGATCAAAAGTAACAGAAAATATGTTTACATTGGTAAAATAATAATAATAAATGCTTTTTTCTATCCGTAAAAAAAATCCTAAAAAAGCTTCCTCAAAAATATTAAGCACCACAAACATTTTTAAAGGGGTCATATGATGCGATTTCAATTTGTCCTTTCTCTGACTCACAGACTGCAAGTACGTTTTTTATATTTAAAAAAAAATTGCCACTGACGATTCAAACATGAGTTTTGAGCAGTGCAGAGTAGCACTTGTTGTTTGTAATTTCTCAGATCACAAATGCAGACATGGTTTTGTGTTTACGCGGCGCGATGCAATGCAACGCGTAAAAAGACAGTATAAGTCATTATAATCCGTAATTATGTCCCCACTGGATGCAACAAATGCCTAGTTTATAATGGGTTTTAATGTTTTTGTCTCGTCGCTCCGGCCTGACAGGGCATCACAATATGGTAAGGGGCGTCACATTTCCGTCACATGCTTGAGGTATTCGGCTAATCACAACGCACTGGATAGCTGGCCAATTAGAGCACACCTCGCTTTTCAGACCGATGAGCTTTGGAAAAATCGACGCGTTTCAGAAAGGCGGGACATAGAGGAGAAACAATAATGTACAGTATGTGGAAAATAATGTGTTTATAAACCTTAAACCGCATAAACATTTCATTATACCAAATACACAAAATAATGTTCTTTTTAGCAACATCATATGACCCCTTTAACTGTGATAAGAAGAAATGTTTCTTGAGCATCGAATCAGCATATTAGAATCATTTCTGAAGATTCATGTGACACTGAAGACTGCAGTAAAGATGCTGAAAATTCAGCTTTGCCATCACAGGAAAAAGTTATATTTTAAAATATATTCCGATTATATTCCGAACAGTAGTGTATTAATTTTATACATTCACATTACATATTCATATTTTATCATGTTGTTTTATTTCATAATCGCCAATTTTTTATGCATGTATTTAACCTCAAAAAGCAAAACAGAAAAGCAATATCTCTGACTAGCCATGACTCACGTCAGAAGAACACCAGTCCTGAAACATGGCGAGAATATGGCGTAGCTGCATCTGGAGGCTAAATCCTGCCTCCCACTCGGGCTCCACCTCAACATGCTGACCAAGCTGTCTCTTCACCTCCTCCATCCCCTGTCATCAAAGAAGGAGATTCAATTAGGCTACAGATCAAACCAAATTAAAATCCTTTGGACAAGAGAAAGCATTACCTGCATACAACATAGGAAGCGAAGAAAGACACGTAAACCTTCAAGGAACTTCTCCCTCAACGTCTCAGTCCAAAGAGAGGGCTTACTGATTAGAATGTACCTGATAACATCAAAATAAAACCAACCTACATTGAGACAACTGATAAAAATAAACAGAGCTGTAGTTCTGTATTTTCCATAATTCAAGGGTTGTGTGTAGACCTGAGGTCATGGAAGATAACTTGAACCCGGAAGAACTTGTCGGGGTTGTGGCCCTGGAAGTGGAAGCGTTGGTTGCTGTCCAGATGTTCCCTCATCATATCCATTACGGTGTCTATAATGACCTTGATGACGCTGCCCTCCTCTATCAACTGCCTGGCCTGAGGAAAAAAAGAGAGGTGGAAAGCTTTAAATTTACCTTTAACTTTTAAATAGAATTTAAGGGTTACTTCCCATCATTTACTTAAGTCATATCGTTCCAATTGGTATGACCCTCTTTCTTTCATGGAAAATAAAAGGATATATTATGACTAGTATTCTTTTATATATTAAGGCTATTTTTCATACCATTGCAATGAATGGATGCTGACGCTTTCAGGACACAAAAAGGATGCTAAAGCTACATAAAAGTGAATGCAAGAACAACATCAATATGGCTCATGAATCAATAATTTACACCAGTTTTGTGAACTAGATGAACCGATTCATTCATCATGACTCCTTCTTATCACACTTATTTTAGATCTTGATAGCCACAGTTCACATTTACTTTCATTACATTATAAGAAGAAAAAAGCCCTTTTAAAAAAAATATTTTGTGCTCCTCTGAAAGAAAGTCATATAGATTTGACATGACATAAATGATGACAGAATTTTCCCTTTTGGGTGAACGGTCTCTTTAAAGGCTAGAGATTGGTACGCTTTAAATCATCAAGACCAAGTACAAGTTAGCTACAGTACAGTAAAGTCAAAACATATGCTACAAAATATATAAAAGCACAAATGCAGTTCATAACGTATAAAGTATGTGCTGCATTCTCACATGCTGAATGCTGACACATACAACATTTCTTGTAAAAACTTGTACTACAAGTTAGACAAAGAAGTGTAATTTTTTTTTACAAATAGAGAACTGATAATTAAAGAGAACAGTATCTGACTGACAAAAGTATTTTAGTTAAGATTATACAGTAAAAGATACAGAAAGATGCTAGACTTTACAGAAACATGCTTGACGTCATGTCTATAAGCTGTTCATCATACCAAAGTGGGAACAGTGAAGATTTGCACAGACAAGGCTGTGATTGAGACGTTCCTTTGATGGTCATCACAGATAAAGTCTACCTGAAGTTGCTTGTAGAGCTGAAACATGATGTATACACATTAGGCCTCATCTCAGCTGAATGTACTCATTCTAAGCATGTAACAACTTAAAATAATACTCAGATATTAAAATGATAGATATGTGAAATGATATGCAGCGGTGAAATTATACCTCTGTGAATTTCATGGCAAACTGCCTCTTGTATTCTGTGTCCATCAGTAAACTACTAAAAATTAACTCGTGCACAACCTTGCGGGCTCCTGAGGGAGTTACAGGAAATCAGGTTTAGATTCAGCACTAAGAATATCTTACCGGATTTGAAATGTCTGCAGGGTATTAAAAGTGAATCATTTAATGATAGAGGTTGAAAGATTGACCTTTATATAGTTTGGCGTCGTGCAGCATGAGTTGACTGATCAGGCAGGGTTTATTGTTGTCAGAGGCCGGCTCCAAAGCCACCTGGCAGAACACCTCCCTGAGGCCAACTACAGAACCAATGACAAGGACAAAACCTCAAAACCACTATTTTATTTCTGTGGAACACAAAAGGCGATGTTTAGCAGAATTTCCAAGCTGCTCTTTTCCATATAGTGAAAGTGAATGGGGACTGGAGCCGTCTAGCTCCATAACAAAAATACAAGTATTATAAAATATATAAAAGTAGTACACATGACGCGTACAATATATTCCAAATTTACTGAAGTCATGTAAGGGAAAAGACCACAGTTTAAATGATTATTCACTGAAAATCTGCTCATCTGCTGTAGCTCTTTAAATGTCATTCACAAGCACATATGCCATCGTTCAAAAGTAAGAGGTCAGTAAAATCTGGTCTTAAAACATGGGAACCCTGGTCATTAGTTCTCATATAATTTTCACAGACATCAAACCTAATGCAGACTGCAGTGTATCTTGATTCATTTGTGTCGCTTTTATGTTGTTATTTTCATTAATAATAATAATTATCATCAGTTTCAGTGTTCAACAGCTCCAGTCACCATTTACTTTCATTATATAGAATATATATAGATTATAATAATACATAATAAAAAACTGGTTCATTCATTTGGTAATCAGACTATAAATATGTTTGCACTAGAGATTAAGGAGGGCTATTTTAGTATGGTCATGAAATAAACTGTATTGTTTTAAAAATGGAACCGTTTCACCAGTTCTTGGTTCACTTTCTGCTTCGAATCAACTACCTGAGTAGCCAATGATCTTTTGGAACCATGCGCCAAGTCTGAGGGCGAAGGTCTGATGAGCCATTACAGCAGTGTGAAGAATCTCCACCCGCAAAGGTTTCTGGATAATGTGCTCCGAGTTACGCTGCAAAGGACATACAAAGATGGTTAAATAAGTCATCTACATACGCCCTACATAAAGCATAAAAAAACTTTTGTGTTTGAAGAGTGTACCAAGTAAGCTTACCCTGATATTGTCCTTGGCTTGCTGGCAGGATCTGAGAGTACCTCTCTTCACTGCTTTCCGCCCCTGAAATCATAATAACACGAGGAATGAAAAGTCTATATGTTGACCATGTAAGACTGTGGAAAGCTGATGCTCAGAATACTCACTTCCTTGTCAATAAGTGCAGTGTAGATTTGGGCCTGATTCTGGTCACATGCAATCACGTGCTGAAGTGTGTAGATGACGTGGTCATATGAGTGATGCTCATCGTTGTAGAGCACACAGAAGTAGGTGTCTTCCATCACTCTAAAAACAACATTAAAGGTTTTAAATGAAGGTGGAGCCTATTTTGGACTTTCCAGCTGGCGGCTTTAGTAACTGCAGATCTCACTTTGGCTTCAGCTCCTCTGATAGTTCATTGGCATCTTCCCAAACCAGCATGTCTGTTGTGTACCGCAGCAGCAGGTGGAACAGCATCTGAGCCCTTTCCTGAAGGCCTGGATCCATCACACACTCATCCTACGATACACACAACAGCAAATGACAGAGAGTTACTTAGTCTTTAGTTGTTCACAGAATTTTACTTGGAATTTTACTTAATTCACCCAAAAGGAGATATTTAATGAAATGTCCAGGCTGCTCGTTTCCTTATAATGAAAGTAAATGGGGACTGGAGCTGTTGAGCTCTGAAACTGATGATAATAATAATAATAATAATAATAATAATAATAACACAAATGAATCATCAAGATACACTGCAGTCTGCATTAGGTTTGATGTCAGTGAAGATTAAATGAGAACTAATGACCAGGGTTCCCACATTTTAAGACCAGATTTTACTGACCTCTTACTTTTGAACGATGGCATATGTGCTTGTGAATGAAATTTAAAGAGCTACAGCAGATGAGCAGATTTTCAGTGAATAATCATTTAAACTGTGGTCTTTTCCCTTATATGACTTCAGTAAATTTGGAATATATTGTACGCGTCATGTGTACTACTTTTATATATTTTATAATACCTTTATTTTTGTTATGGAGCTAGACAGCTCCAGTCCCCATTCACTTTCACTATACGGAAAAGAGCAGCTTGGATATTCTGCTAAACATCGCCTTTTGTGTTCCACAGAAAAAAAAAAGGGGGCTGAAACAACAGATGATGTGAGGATTATAAAGGAATTATTAAATCCCAAAATGATTATTTTTTAAATGGCTTTATTATTATAATTATTTTAGAGATAGCAGGCTTGCATAGAGAAGATCACAAAAACACAACATCACATGAACTCACTGCTGTTTATTCTCATATGTATATTTGCCTGTTATTTGGCAGGAATTCAAGCTCCCAACGGTCTACTGCAGTAACTTTTTAAATATCCTCAATTTCCTCAATTCCACCAGAAGATCACGATCTGTAACATGTCCTAAAATGCAGTCACACCATAAATAGTAACTAGCTACCGAAAGAGCTCAGATAATTTGACTGTACAAACACCAAACAGATAACAAAACACACAACACGACAGGCCCTTTGAGCAGGATATAATGCTTGCTGATTTGGTTTAAATGTCCATCTGTCGTGTTCATTTTGTGTATGTTTACATCTCGCCAGAGGGTGTCAAACACAAAAAGGAACCTGCTGTTTTCCGACAAAGTGGCCATGCGTGAGTGTGGATCTAGAGCCTGATCTTATCATGGTGGATCTATTGAGTTATCAGAACACTGAAGCAGACCATCTGCTTCACAGGCCAAAATGCAGGCATACAGCAAAGAAATCAGTCATGAATACAGCCAATAACAGTACATCCTCGCTCTTTATGGAACACTGGGATTTAGATGAATTATTATGCCCTTAAACACCCAAATTCTACAACTGATAGTCTTTCACTTTCATTCGAACCATTTCAATTCATTTCCTTGTACAATAAACCCTCGGACTAAAGACTTTACTTTTTCTTCTACTCCCTGCTTTTATTCCAGCTGGTTTTGCATCACAGGCTTGTTGGGAGTCACTTTCCCACACACTTTGTGTTTTCCCACAGAAGGAGGGTTTGGGTTAGCAAACGCGCGGACAGAACGGCTCCTCTGACCTCAGCAGTTCAACAATAGTGTTCATGGAAAAAAAATTAACATCGATAAGATTCCAGAAAATAAACTGTACCGTTTCCATAGTAACTGAAGCGCCAGGGTCGTGTTGGGAGCAGCAGGGTCCAGTCTTCCAGGCCTCCAAGTCTCCACAGTCGCAGAAACCTCCTCCTGCTGAGGCATGCATCTGCAGTTGCAATGGAAATAACAATTATAATATGGAAATAATAATAATAATAAATAATACACTGAACAAAATTATAAACGCAACACTTTTGTTTTTGCCCCCATTTTTCATGAGCTGAACTCAAAGATCTAAGACTTTTTCTATAGCGATGACTTTTGTGCACACTCTTCTGGAAGCATTCTATGCAGAGTACACAGGTGGGATCTATTGCACAATCCCTGGAAATACATACAAGGACACATCAAGACAAGGAAAGCAATACATGACAAGCTTGATAGTGTCAGAGGCAACCTATACAACTAACAGGGCTCCTTATGAATTCAGCATAAGAACAATGCGATGCTGGCTCATCAATCAGTCTAGCTGAACTTTTATAGGAGTTGATGGTGACTGCATATATTGTCAAAGGGGCTCAGGTCTAACCTGCAGGAGTAGACGGTCTCGCCCTCTTTAAAGACACGTCCACACTGCTGAGCTGATGAGCTGCCGCTGTATTGCTGTAGCTTCTCCAGCCCGACACAGGGGTCCTCCCCAAAAAGGAAGCATTCCAGAGGATACAGGAGGCGTTCCTCAACCCTTTGCTCCTCCTCCCCTTGTTGTGGCTCCGCCTCCAGGCAGTAAATAAGGGGGACCTGCTCCCCCAAATAGCTGAGTATGGCAGCCCCTCTGTTTGAAGCCTCCTGCCATTTCTGGTGGCAAAAGAGAAAGAGCATAAATTATATAACAAACTAACCAAATACATTAAAGGGTCATATGAAATATGGAGTTATTTTTGTATTTTTGTTTACTTTTATGGTGCTTTTTGTTTGTAAGAAAGCTTCCGTTCCCATTCATTGCAATTGCACTGAAATGAGTGACTAGTAACCTAATCAAAATTTCATTTTTTTGCTGTTTTATTTGGTTTTCCATGAAGCAGCCAATAAAAATGAAATAAAAATAAACATTTTGAACCCTGGATTTCAAGGTCAAGCCTGGCAACTAGTCTGAAGAATTTTTTATTTATTTTTTTGGCAACAATTAGCCTACTGTATGCTGAGCCTGATCTTTTCAGCGATTGTTACCCCAGTCTTCCTCCAATTCCTTTTATTTTGTGAAAATTATGATTACTGTTAAAGGCTGGGGAAAAAAATAATTTAATATCAATTACTATTATTTTTTTATTATAATACTTTTAATTTAAAGATTTTTTTAATCTCACATAATTGTATATTAATATAGCATTTTAAGATGTATTTTTTTTAATAAAAGAATAAATAAGTGGGCAACTATTATGCATGTAAATTTTGGTGGTTAAACATTAATATACAGGAAATGCCAAATCACGTTGCGAGGATGGTGAAAAGCATGCTATGTTTGGTCAGCATACAAGGTCTAGAAGACATTTCAGGCTCCTACTACTGAAGCTATTAGAGTTTTTATGTTTATCGATGCACAAAATAAATGAACACTAAGAGCAATGTAATGATTTGCATCAATCAAACCAAGAAGTTTCAGAGCTTCTTAATGCACAGAGAAACCATCTAATAAACGGCCTTTGACCCCTAACCAACATAATTGTTACCATGGTGCATACCTGTTCATGCCAATAAAACTTAATGTTTGAAAAACAATTCTACATCTGCCTGATTGGTTTAACCTAACCGTCTGCAGCAAGATCTGTCAAAGGACCAAGGGTCAGTCCTGAAACTTATTTTCAAAGTGATGGATATTTCCAATGTCAACTGACTAACGAATGAGGAAGTGTTATGCAACGCAATATTTGGAATTAAAACAGGCAACTATGGCAGGGCTACATTATGAAAGCAGATTCATGTTCGGTCTCAGAATATCAACAGGAGGACATACATTTCACCGTCACTATCTGATCTCACTTCAAAGAGATGTGGAAATCTACATCCTGATCTATTTTAAGGTTGAAAAATCATGAGCAATACATTTTCATCTCTGCGATGTCTCTGAAAATGCAAATCTAACACCAATACTAGCAAATCTTGCTCATCTTTCACATTCAAACTTTTCTAAATGTGTAAGAAGAAAAATGAATAAAGAAAGAAAAAAAAGAAGCATAAACAATTAATAGTTAAACACTACATTTGGTTATACAAGACTACATTCTGTAATAGCTAATAAATAAATAAATACTGCCTATTCTGATTCTGTAAGCCTGTACTTAAAATATATAAAGAGGCTGCATTAAAAGGAGAAAAAAAATGCACAAAGCGGAACATTTGGTGAAATGTTGTGTCTCTCAAAGGGGCAATGAAAAAGAAAATGAAAGATTTTGTAGTTTCCGTAGACAAACCCAACTTCCAAAAGCATCAGCTCGAAAACTCCCATTTAAAAACTGCTCGTTTTATCTGCAGTAACTTTGAAGAAAACACAACGTACTAACTTAAATGCTATAAAATGCGCGATGATATAGAATAAAAAGCAGTTAAAGCGGGTGTTAAATCTGCTCGTGTTTACATGTCAGACCTTAACAATCATGTAAACAACATTTAGGCTCTGACCAATGTGTTCATCATTAAATCGTAGATAAAACAGAATTGAAAGGAGTACCACGCATATTCAGCTTACACCTTTCCCTGCTGAAATCATAATATGTTGCATGCGCATATTTATGGGACCATGACATGCGCCTGAATTTATGTGTTAAGTGGTTAAATGCCAAATAATTACCGTGCTCAATTGTACACCGTTCAGCGACTCCGCCATGATCCAAATGCCGTAAAGCGTCACTACAGCAACACAACTAGGACGGATTTGCAACAGTTTAAAAGTCTTTCTGGTGGATTGAAATCAAAGTATAACAAGCAGTTCAATATACATTGAAATAAATGTAATTACAGATTGTCGGCAAATTGTAAAAGCATGTGCATAGACATACATTACATAACACAATAAATAAAAGGCCATAAAAGGAAGTGAGTTTATAGCCTATTTTATAAAACCAAAACAAGTTTTAAGTTATTGAATTGAGGTCCTTTCATAATTTGAATCAATAAATTCAGAACAAAAGAGCAGCAACACAGTACTTCAGCTACTAATACGTAAACAAGATTAACTATGATTAAACAAGTAATAGCGAATTTAGGAGAGATAATTCCTTATAAAGTAATCAATAATTACCAATCGGGATTAACTAAGTTAACTTTCAAATTATAAAGAATTACGAATTAATTACTAATCACGTTTTAGACGTGAGCATTTTTCCCACTTTAAAATGAGTAAGTTAGTTCCTGAAGAGTAACAGTGACTAGGGAAGCTGTTTTATAATCTTCAGACGCTGTTGTGATTTGATAGGGATCTTCAGGAGTAAATAAATTATAACATAATTTTAAAGCAGCACTATGTAACTTTTGGCGCTCTAGTGAACAGCACACATCCCGCGGAAGAACATTCCAACCGGAGCTACTTCTCTAGAAATGTATGTACAACTCTGCAATTTTAAAGCAGCACTATGTAACTTTTGGCGCTCTAGTGAACAGCACACATCCCGCGGAAAAACATTCCAACCGGAGCTACTTCTCTAAGTTTATGTCTATGGCGATTCACGCAGGTATGTGTTACTCCGCAGCGGTGACAACCCGACCAGGCTACAATAGTCCAAATATAAGTACTTATTATAAGTGTACCGTATTGATTCGGAATAAGACAAAATTGCAGTTTGGAAGATGAATTCATGATGTACTCGCTCATTATATACATTTTGCAAATTTTGAACACAGAAAAAGTTACATAGTACCGCTTTAATTTTCTGTAAACTATATATTTATCATTTTTAGCCCTGCAGCGCCCTCTGGGGGAAAGTCCCTTTTTTTTCTTATTATAATGTTTAATAATGAGAGACTTATTCAAATATGAACCCATAGTAAACGCCGCAGAAATAATTTAAATACACGATTTAATCCAATGTCAGTGACAGGGTAAAATAAATAAGTAAATAAATGAATACATAGCCTACATACTGCCACAGTATTTACAGTAAGGGAGATGTTTATGCAACCCCTGTACATATAAAAATAATGGCCGCAAATGAAATCACCCAAAGAAATGTAAAATCAAATTTGTATCACTCTGTAAATAATTAAATGTTACTCAAAAATGTCTTGCTATGTCAACCGTGACTACTATTTCCCCATCT
The DNA here is from genome assembly GCF_001515625.1 of Sinocyclocheilus rhinocerous. NCBI lineage: Eukaryota > Metazoa > Chordata > Actinopteri > Cypriniformes > Cyprinidae > Sinocyclocheilus > Sinocyclocheilus rhinocerous. The sequence continues at coordinate 1,929,972 of NW_015627629.1, forward strand.
GTCTACTATATCAAAGCATGTCACACCGCGTGCTTGAACACTTGCTCATCACTATCACTTCCTTCACTGCAGGTGTGCGGCTGAGCGTGTAGTAGCCTATTACCAAGTCCGCTGGGATGAAAAAGAGAATTTGGGCTGATTTGACAAATAGGAACAGAGATTGATGACATGAACTGTTATACTGAGTAGAGTTTCCGCGATCATCTGGGATAAGAGGTAACTGTTTTATTCGTTTGATTATGTACAACATGGAGGTAGAATCAGAACTTACCACTTCAAGGGAAACGACCTGTTGTTGAGTGGAAAGTCAAACCCTTACGAAAACTGACCATGGTTTTATTATAGTAAAAGTGTAGTAACCATGTTTATTTGGCAGATTAACATTTGTAACCACAGTTATAGTTGGAGTAGTAAAACCATGGTTAATTTGTGGTTACCATGGTTTAACTATATTAACCATGTTTTTGTTGTTGTTGTTTTTTTCGTAAGGGAAACCGGTAACTTAGTAGCCTAATATTTAAGCGCACAGGTTTGTCAGTATTAAAATTCTATGAAAAAAATACTGATATGTTAACACTTAAGGTTAGTTAATGCATTAACTAACATTAACTAGCAATATACTCTTGTTGAACTAGTCTTTGTTAACGTTAGTTCAGGTAGGCTCAGATCTATTTACTAATATTAACAGATACAACTTCTTAAAAAATTTATTCGTAAATTTTGAAAATAACAGATTACTTTTAAGATTAATAAATGCGTTAGAAGTGTTTTTCATTGTTAGTTCATGTTAACAAATGGAACCTTACTGTAAAGTGTGTTACAGATATTACACTAAATTTATCTAACAGTGCAGAATGTTTTTTTTTATGAATGTCCATGTTTATGATTTTGTGAATAAATGAATGGAAAAATGGAAGGTTTTGATATAAAAAAATATAAAATACACTCACACCAGTTTCCAGTCACAACAGTAGCCTAATAAAAGCTGTTTTATTTACCATAGTGTGGGTTTGCCACATGGTGGTTGTCCTGTTTAGGTCACGTGACTAGCTTATTCAGCTTAAAACTTATATTTAAAAATAAATATAAAATTAATCCTGATGTGCACTTAATTGTGATCTTATTTCCATCTGAAAATGGTGAGTTAATTATCCAACATAGTAAGACTAGGCTATATGATGTTCTGAATAGTCAAAAATACCCACATCGTGTTTTATAATATTTGACTTAGCTGTGGGAAGTAATCTGAGTGGAAATGAGAACAATATACTTCTAAAAATGTATTTAAAGTAGCACTTGAGGTTTTTGTTTTTCTGATGCCATTAGCTTTGTTTTTGATGGTCCTTTCTTTTTCTTTTTTTCATATCAACCCCATGCTTTTTTTAAATGAAACACCAGTTTAACTGAATTATGTTTTTTTCCCCCCATCATTTTGGATCAGCTTCCCAGTGACCATGAACATAACCAGTACAACAAGCAGTCCCCCAAACCACACAAACACTTGTGAACCGCCTTACGATGAAGAAAACCCACTTCCACTTGTGGTTCTCTACAGCGCAGTCCTCACATTAGGCCTGCCCGCTAACCTGATCACAGTCTTCCTCACGGTCCTCGAAGTGTGTCAGAAGAACGTCCTAGGAATCTACCTCTTCAGCCTGTCAGTGTGTGACCTGATGTATCTTGGCACACTTCCACTCTGGGCCATTTACATCAACAGGGGTCACCGCTGGGAGTGGGGCTCTCTGTCCTGTAAGCTCATGGGGTACGTGTTCTTCAACAACATGTACATCAGTATCTTCTTGATGTGCTGCGTTTCCGCAGACCGTTTTGTGGCGGTGGTCTACGCCGTGGAGTCTCGAGGTCTGAGAAGGATGAGGCATGCCGTGATCATCACCGTTGTGATTGTGGTGGTCGTTGCTGTGGGACACGTGCCGGTTTTCAGCATGACAGAGGGCGAGTCTGAGAAAATGAAGGAGAAGCGGTGCTTCGAGCCAAGCGACCCCTCTGTCGTAGTGACGGGCCTCAACTATGCCCGCTTCTTCATCGGTTTCTTCATCCCGCTGTGCATTTTAATAGTCACCAACTTGGCCATCATTGCTAAAGTTCAAGCTAGCACAGGTTTGAAGCCACAGACCAAAATCAAAATACGTAACCTGGCCTTTGCAGTCATCTTGTTCTTTCTGGTCTGCTTCACGCCGTACCATGTGATCCTTTTGCTACGTGCCATCAATTTCCACTTTTCGAATGGGAAATGTGACTTTGAAAGAAGCATTTACACACCCTATACAATCTCTCTGGGTCTGTCTACCATCAACAGCGCCATAAACCCTGTTTTCTATGTGCTTAGCAGCAACAGTGTTCATAAGAGGATCCACAAAGGCCTGCGACGGTTACGTAGCAGCTCGAGATCTTCTTCTTTTGCATGATTTCTTTCGTTTTCTCAACTGGGACTTACTTTCCTTTTTCTGTAGCCTGTACAACATTTAAATGTTTTGCATTTGAATAGGAAATATTTCTGTTATACTTGTTTATTAAAATGAATCTTCCAAACATTTGGAAAGCATTACAGGAACCCTATTTTCTAAATGCATGTTATTGTGCTAATGTTTACTTTTTTTTTTTTTGCCCTTGTAATTTTTAATCGAAATGTCATAACCTTCTAGTGAAATGACTTTCCTCTGGTGACATATGGCGGATTTCTCCAATAATTCCAGCTGCATAAACCCCTCTTCTTTAGTACAGTTGACTGTAGCTCACATTCAGATCTGCCTCCATCCAATGAACAACCAGATCTATTAACTAATTGAAGAATGCATTTAAAATTAAAAAAAAATTCCAAAAGGTCTGTTGTCAATAGTGTATCGCATGAAGCTCATCTAACACAGAGGTCACTCAAATCACGCAGCTTTCTGTTGGTTGTTCTGTTGCGAAATCTGCATTGAGAAATGTTTCACCCCATACACAAAACTCTAGATTGCATGGATTCCTTTTGAAATGACTGAATGATTTTGCATGCAAAAATTCATAGAACAACAGTAAATGTGCCTGATGCTTTACCTACAGTGAAATGAAAACCTTGTTTTGTTTTTTTTGCCAAAATCAAGTAGTGTAATTAACATAAAACAGGAAATTATATAACAGAAAAAGACCCTCCTGACGTGTCAAGATCTCTTGAAATGTAAGGTAATTTGACCTTTTTATTGAAGTGTAAAATGTCATGTGGTGCAACTTGAACATAATATGTATTACTTAATGGAATTAATGCATGATATCTCTTAATAAATAAATACATAAATATACTTTATTTGGGAAATAATGAAAATAGGGAAAACATTTTTAGAGATTCATTTGAAAGTACAGAACTTTTTTTTAAAAATCAAATGAAACTGTCATAACACAAACATAACTTTATGAAAACAAGAAACATTTTAAACTAATTTTATTATTATTTTTTTTTCAGGAGTACTATTTGCCATTTTATATTATATCTTAGCAAAGTCTATGTGTGAAATCAGGAGACGTTTTTGAGTTTGGTGTGAAATTGATGCAAGAAGCCATAGAAACGTATAGAGGAAATGGTTAGAGGTTAAGCAAGGTGCTGATGTGCAAACAAAGGATGTCTTTCTGCTTGCAGTTGACAGTCTAGACATGCACATATTGTGTGCATGAATTAACACATGTAGTTACATATTCAAACACATGTGCTTGATAAAGGCTTTTTTTCTCATTTAAAGGGTAAGTTCACTGATTTCAAACCAGCTTTGTATCGTTACATTGTCAGTACACATAAATGAACAATGTGTTATCTTTCGCATTTTTGTACCTCTACTCACAGATAGTCTGATCAAGCCCAGGGCATTATGGGTGTTGAAGTTTTCTCTAGTGATGTAACACTGATTTAAAGGGGTCATATGATGCGATTTCAATTTTTCCTTTCTCTTTGTAGTGTTACAAGCTCTTGGTGCATAAAGAAGATCTGTAAAGTTGCAAACACTAAAGTCTCAAAACCAAAGAGATATTCTTTATAAAAGTTAAGAGTTAACCACACCCTCCTAAAACGGCTCGTTCTAACACACCCCCACATACCTACGTCACGATCTGGGAAGATTTGCATAACGCCGCCCAAATGTTCACGCAAAGAAAGAAGGCGTAACTTTTATTCTCACTGTAGTATTGTTGACGCTGCAGCCATGTCCTGAAGACGCTGTGTGCTTCGTTGTGAAAGCGAAACTACTTTGTTTGGTCTTCCAAAAGAGGACGATATCCGCTTCGTCATGCCTAGAGCTGATCTGTGCTGGTCGCTGAGGGAATACATCAACTTTCACCTTGGACAAAGCTGAGTCCAGCCCGCCGCAGCTCACTCTATCCCGGCCTCAGCGCACGCTAAGCCGGGGCTTCACACAAAATAATGTTCTTTTTAGCAGCATCATATGACCCCTTTAAAACAAAATAAAATAACCTTATTATTTGAATTTTGTGTAGTTGGAAGATAGTTTCATCCAAAGCATTTTACAGTGCATTTGCAATATATTTTATGTTATTTATGTTCCCTGAGAATTAAAACCACGACCATGCCATTTTTTAGCAACATGCTCTACATGAATTTATAACTCTACTTAAAAAGTAACAAGTTCTGGTATTACAACTGTACAACAAACAACATATGATCACCATCTTGATAAAAGAAGGGGGAGTAAATGTGGTTATGCCACATGTAATCAGCGCTTCATGTTCTATAAGCAAATCATAGCAAAATATTTCCCAAAATAATACTTTACAAAATCTGTATGAAGAGCCCTGTACTAAAAAAATAAGCTCATGCTTATTACAGATGAAAAAGTAAAATATGAACATAATCAGTTCTCTCTGAAAAGGTCTTGATGCTTCAAATGTTTTGTTGTGGTGAAGACTTCGAGCATGAGAACGGATGCTCAAATCTGTGTTTGTAACTTGAACTTTCCGTGACCTTAAACTGTGAACGTCCCATTTGCTAGGTTGTAATAAAATGTGGAGTAGTTCTGTTTTTAGTTTGAACGCGAGCACACAGAATGACAGGAAGTTTGACAGAATCAACTTTTGTTCACATAACCCAAGACTGACACATAAAGCTATTTATTTGTACCAATCTTTACATTTTTAAGTCAAGCTGAAGGTGTCTTAACAGCAAACTAAATCAAGAAAAAGGCTTAAACGGATAAAATGACTAATTTGCGGACAAATTATGTTGATATAATTAAATGACCTTGATATAAAATTAACCCTGAAATAGGGCTGGACAATAATTCAATATCAATATGTATCGCGATATAATTAATTAGCTTAAGGTTCTAAGATCACTTTACACTTTTATAAAAAATTGTGATAGACATAAATAAATAGTTCAATGTTTATTACTGATCATGCTGTGTTTTTTTATTATTATTATTGTAATTGGATTTACCCTAGAAACCATAAGGGGCAAACAAACAAATAAAGAATTAATGGTATGCTGTTGAAGCTTCTCTTTTTATTACATTTTGAATGACCTTTTTCAGTCCTTTTTTGAAAAAAAAAAAGAACAAACTGCTCTGAAGTGCAGGACACAAACTTTTAGAGCTGTATATTCATATATTCTTGTTTAAATATTTCCAACATAAATATACCAAATACATTCAAAGATTTCAGATTCACAATAAAAATAATGTAGCTTTAAGAACAGTAAGTCATGAGCTTAGGCAGCTGCAGCAGACAGTGGAATAAATAACTATATGGCGGCATTAACTTCCTGTACTTGAGGTTTACAGTGGTTTTGTTCTGCTTATGTTAAAAGCCTCCGTTTTATGTTAGATTAGTGGCAAAGTGTGTACATCAAGTAAGTTAGGAATTCCATCCTGAGCTAGTGTGCATACTAGTACTTTTGTCAAGCATGCTTTGTAACAGGCTTGGATTTATTTGTGAAAGTGCTTGGAAAACCTTGCCTGTGCTTGTTTCCATACACATTAATGAATGCAGGCAGTAGGCAGCTTGTACTTTGTTTAAAGGGACCCAAAAATGAAAATTCGGTTATCATTTCGGTTACTTCCAAACCTGCATGATTTTCTGAGATGTTTTGAAGAATGCACTAGTAGCTCATTTCAATGCATTTACAATGGGCTTGGAACAACCAGCTGAGTAAATGATGAAAAATTTTCATTTTTGGATAAAACTTTTCCTTGCAGGTTTGTTTTTCTGAAGTAGTGTGTGTCACTGCAACTGTAAGTGTGTGTGTGTGTGTGTACATGTGATGTTGATTATTGCAGAGGATCTTTCTTGTTCTGGTAGGGCAGCAGGTTCATGTTGTACTTGCTGAGCCACTGGCGTGAGATCTGATAAAAGAATCCTGGTGCATTCTGACACTGTGATGATGGCATCAGCTGACAAAAGAAAAAGAAAAAAAGCTTAAGAGTTCAGTGAACCCACTTATTTTTATTTATATTTAATTCATTTCCTATAAATCAGTGATTCTCAAATATTTACTCATTCTCATGTCATTCAAAACCTGTATGACTTTCTGTATGACAAACCAGGTTTGTTACAAAATAAAACAATACTGAGAAATTTCTCAAAATACCTTCTTTTATATTCCATGTTAGAAAAAAAAGTCATTAAGGGTTGGAAATACATGGGGCTATGTAAATAATGAGAGTTTTCAATTTGGGGTGAACTATCCCTTTAAGGAGTGTATAAATCCTCCTTGGTCTATATCCCTGCTGTACATCTTAAAAGTAAAACCTTAAAACCTTGAAAATACGAATTAAATGTCACTGAAGTGGACAACAGAAACACTTCACCACAAATTAATATTAAAAGTTAATTCACTGTTATGAGTTTGTTCATTAGTCGATTACATGAATAAATAAAAAAGTAGTAAAACAAAGATATATATACATATTAACACACACACACACACACACACACACACACACACAGTGTTGGGAAGGTTACTTTGGAAATGTAATAGGTTACAGATTACAAGTTACCCTATTTAAAATGTAATAAGTAGTGTAACTATTTCAATTAATTTATTAAAGTAATGTAACTGATTACATTTGATTCAAACTTGGAATCCTACGTGGACCACAGTTTGAGAGCACACACGCACACACAAACCTTGGTTTGAATAAGTGGTCCAGGAGGGTCTTCCAGATCTTCTAGTTCAAGATCTAAAAGTGTAGTGGTCTAAAAAACAAAACAAAAACAAGTTTCTTAATTTTAATAGAACCACAAAAGTAAAACATATCAGCACACCTGTGACCCCAACAAGCCACATGAGGTGACAATGTCTGTAGCTCAAAAGGTGTGCCAATGTGCCAAATTGTAATACTCAAGTCTGTACTCACCTGTGAGTCAGCGCTTGCGTCAGGCTGTCTGAGCTGGAGGGTTTTGAGCAGTCCTTTATGGGAGTGTAGTTTGGGTTTGGGCCCTGACAGTCTGAGAATTTTGGACCCAGACTGTAGATGACACCAGAAATTTGCAGCTTCACTAATGGGAGAGAGAGAAGGAGAGAAACTTTTGACAATGATGGACACTCCATTGACACCATCAATTAAAACGGAATTGTGCAGTTTTTGAATAATAAACCACAACATTTTAATGTGCAAATTTGTTTGAGCACATTGCAATCAGGGAAAATATTGACAATGTACACATACTGGAGATTTCAGTCTTTCCCTGTCCTGTTCAGAGATTTCAGTCTTTCCCTGTCCTGTTCAGAGTCAATGATGAATAAGAGTTACTAAGCTAAAGAAAAAGGGACAATTTTAATGTTTTTTTTTTTTTTTGTAATTTTTATTAGTTATTTTAAATGTCTATTTTTTTATTCATTTTTATTTCTTAGTTTATTGTTATTAGTTATTTTTATATTTTATTTCAGTTATTGTTAACTCTGCTAATCAATTAAAAATATCATTTTTTCCTTCAACTTAAAGGGTTAGTTCACCCAAAAATGAAAATTCTGCCATTAATTACTCACCCTCGTGTTGTTCCAAACCCATAAGACCTTCGTTCATCTTCGGAACACAATTTAAGATATTTTTGATGAAATCTGAGGGCTCTCTGACCCTCCCATAGACAGCAAGGTAACTACCACGTTCAAGGTCCAGAAAAGTACCAAGATGATCGACAAAGTAGTCCGTGTGACATCAGTGGTTCAACTCTAAAGTTACGAAGCTAGGAGAATGCTTTTTTGCATGCTTTACTTCAATTACCAGGAAGAGGACAGAGGAATCTGAAGAGAGGGAGAAACATTTCCCTGGTGTAAAATATTTGATTTTACATAAACATTATATCTTATTTAGACTTTAAGCCCTATAGAAAATGGCATATGAGATATTTGTACCTTGTAGTTACAGACAGGAAGGAAGGAAGGAATTGAAAAACAAGTATGAAAAGAAAACAATAAAGTAAAAAAACTATTTAGATATGCAATTTGTAGTTTGAATTTATATTCCGTGTCATCTACACCTTCTAAAAAGACCTTTTATATATTTTCTAACATTCCAATTTTACATAACCATCATTTTATTCATAATCTTTTATATCAGTAATAATATTCAGTAAAATTGTTAAAAATGTATAAGATCATACATTACAAAAAGTTGTCTCGACACACAAATATATGACATATATATGACACAAACATATAGGCCTTTTTTTAACAAACAGGTATCGCAAATCTAAAGAAATGTACGTTGCTTTGCCTTTTCAACAATGTAGAGGTCATATTAACAGAAACCTGGATGTAAATATACCTTTTTACTTCATATATACTCTGGACCGCAATAAACGTCGTGTTTAAACGGACTTGTAAGCCAATAAAACGTCAATATCCCACTTACCGTCATAAACAAACCTCGACAGGTGTGACGAAACGCTGATAACCTAAAACAGTTTTCCACGTATTGCTTCCGCAGTTTTCTGTCGAAAATCTGACGTGCCACGAGCAGGCGGAGCGGGCGGAGCTAGCGGTGAGCGGCTGTGCGCACCTGTGCGTTTGACAACACGCCCAGCACGTGTCTAGAAGGTTACCGTCATAGTGCGAGACTCTCGCGAGATTCACAGCGACTTGAGTCGCGCAGAAACAGAACGAACCATTAAGAACAAATGTCACATTCATAAATGCACGTTAAATCGAAACTTTGTTTACTGAAGTACAACTGCAGTATTTATATTAGATACTCTTAATATAGGAAAGCTATAAGACTTTAGAAGTTTGTGAGCTTTGTACCATTTTTCAGATTTTTATATTATTACCTCCTAGCACTTTTTATTTTATTACTTGCTTTTCTCTTATTTTCTTGTTCACTTTTTGTTTTATTTTTGTATGCATAATTATATGATCAATATTTGCAGTTGAGCTAAAGTGCATGTATAATGTTAATTTATAGTTTATTCAGTAAAAAAAAAACAAAAAAAATAATTTATTACAGTAATTTTATATATTGTGTGTCAATTATGTTTGTGTAATATAAATCTAGTAAAATCCATTGGTGTATAGAGTATGTTAGATAATAAAAAAAAAACACCTTAATCTCTGATCCCCATGTACACAAACCAAATACAAAAAGATACAAAAGTCATGACAAGCACAAAAAAAATTATAGAAATGAAGAATCCCTTTATTACAGATAATGTTTAGTTCATTACAATTGTCAGACAGTTATTTAGGACAAAGATGCGAAAAGGTTAAGTATGGCCCGCATAGAACATCTAATATCAGCCTAAAACTCTCTGCGTGCCAGCTAGTAAACCCGTGACCAGAAAAATAGAGGGGATTCCTCTAAAATATAGTAAAAAGCAGTATTTTGCGTGGTTAGAGGAGATGACAGATGTCTTAAGAGTTATTCTGCAAGTGCATTTGACAAGAAGAAGAGTCATTATTTTAGGGGTGGAAAACGGTCTCAGTAACTGCGACCAAACAGCGTGTAGAACTGCGCAGGCTCTTTGCCGCTGACGCACATCTGACCGGCCTGCAGTTTCTTCAATGGCTCGAAGGGGATACACAGACTCTTGGCTCCCATTGAAGGTGCACCAGGCTCCAGGTCTTGATCCCTGAGGACACAGAAAAGAACAGTGTTAATGGTAATCTCATCTAGTTAATCCTAGGGATATCTGTGTGTGAGTGTATTTTTGACATCTTCACAGCATTTAATATTATTGTTTCTATTGTTACGCATTCATTTTTTTTTCTGTTCAGATATCGTGAGGTCAATGACAATTTTTTATTCCATTAACAGCGATACTTTTTACACTAAGTGATAAAAAAAATAAAACACTAACAGTGCACAGAAAAAAGGATATAGTGTCAACTCAGAGAGCAACAATTTGTCTAATTAGTTTTGCCTTTAGTAGTGACAATATTAGTGCTTTAAAAGAAAATACTATATTTAATCATTTAAAATAAAATGTATTTATAAAAATTAGTGCTGTCAAACGATTAATCGCATTCAAAATACGTTTTTGTTTACACAATATGTGTGTGTACTGTGTATATTATATATGCATGCATGTATATTTAAGAAAAATGTTTTGTTTGTATATCAAATATATTTTATGTAAGATAAATTATATGAATATAAATATATACATGTTAATATATGTAAATATTTTCAAAATATATACCATATGTGTGTGTATTTATATATGCATAATAAATATACACAGTATACACTCATATGTAAACAAAAACTTTTATTTTGGATGCGATTATTTGCAATTAATTGTTT